>NC_043009.1:64928022-64933022 GCF_006345805.1 Octopus sinensis
TGTACCCTCTGCCGCTCCCCCCTCTCTCTCTCTCCCCCACTCTCCCAACCTCCTTCCTTTCTATCTGCTACCCGTATGTGACCCGTGACTGTTTCTCATCTCTCTGCCTTTTCATCCCCAGACGCTTGGCTTGCCGGTCAACATCTGTCCCACCCCCTTCTTGCTATTTCTCTTCCCATATCCATTCAGGATTCCTCCCAGGCCTTACCCATAATCCTACTGTTTGGCAGAAGGGCTTTATTTATCCCGTCTTAGTCTATCGTTCCAAATTACATTTCTTTACTTTCGTACGCCTCACCCTGTATTGTCTTCTTTACTCGAGCCCTAATTCTACGCAAATCTTGCGGATGCCGCTGATACACGAAGTTCTCAATCTTATCGTGAAAGGCACGAGACTGAGTGTTAGTATTTTGGTCGATAACTGACGAAGAATTAGGGTCCTACGTGTACATTTTTTAGGATTTCATGCATTTTTCATTTACTGTATTCTTTATCTCAGGCGGTGAGCTGGCAGTAACGTTAGCACGCCGGGCGAAATGCGTAGCCGTATTTCGTCTGCCGTTACATTCTGAGTTCAAATTCCGCCGAGGTCGACTTTGCCTTTCATCCTTTCGGGGTCGATAAATTAAGTACCAGTTACGCACTGCGGTCGATATAATCGACTTAATCTGTTTGTCAGTCCTTGTTTGTCCCCTCTATGTTTAGCCCCTTGTGGGTAGTAAAGAAATAGGTATTTCGTCGGTTTTTACGTTCTGAGTATAAATTCTGCCGAGGTCAACTTTGCCTTTCATCCTTTCACGGTTGGTAAATTAAGTACCAGTTCCGTACTGGAGTCGATCTAATCGACTGGCCCCGCCCTCCCCAAAAATTTTGTACCTTGTGCCTAGAGTAGAAAAGATTATATTCTTTTCTTTTATTAGTTTCAGTCATTTGGCTGCGGCCGCGCTGGAGCACCGCCTTTAGTCGAACGAATTCCACCCAGGACTAAATCCATCTTTTGTAAGCCTAGTACTTGTTCTATAGGTCTGTTTTGCCCAACCGCAATATTACGGGGACATAAATACACCAACATCGGTTGTCAAGCGATGGTGGGGCATAGACGCAGACACACAAACACACACACTCACATACACACGCACGCACATACATACATACATATATATATATATATATATATATATATATATATATATTATATATATATATATATATATATATGCCTACAAAGGAATATAGTAAAGTTGTTAGTGAGCAGAACTGTAGCATGGCTTGGTTATTGTTGGCTTTTGTTTAGACATTAACGGGACGATTATCTTTTCTTCTGAGAATGTCAAGGTTAAAGCCTAGAGTTCAGTCCAGTGTTTAAACCTTAGTAGTTTGGTGTGTTTCCTTTGTATGTTAGCATTTAGGAGATTGGTATTTAAGGGTTCCCGAATGTAGGCAGGTGAGGCTTATTTGGCTGACAAATTAGTGTTATTTGTGGTCTTTTCCTGTCTATATTTCCAGTCTATATTTAGCACTGAAGTATGTCACAGTGACATTAGGATGGAGTATTTCTTAAACTAATGTTTTAATTAGAAAATTACTATTTGTAAATGTCACAATGAAAGATATTCAGCAACAGGGCTTTGGAGTAAAGATTATTTGCCAACATAACATGGCAGTCCTGGTTTAGGACGAATGTTGCTGTAATTTATCTCCTGGGGCTAAATTACTGCAACATTCGTCCTCAGGACTGCCATTTTATGTTGGCAAACAATCTTTACTCCAAATGTTTTAATGTTCACAAGAATATGTAGGTAGTTTTAACTGTTGTTGGTCAGCGTATTTGTGTCTCGTGTGTCATCGCTCGGGAAAATATTTGGTTGTTGTTTATAATATTTAATCTATGGATTAAAGGAGGTGAAGTTTATAGGCTGGTTTTTTTTTAATGAATATTTATGTTCGCTATCAGTCATGGAACATTTTTATCATAAGTTTTGTTATTTGTATTTATTAAAATGCGTAAAAGGTATGCATTATAAAAAGAGTACGAGGGACTTTAAGCCCGGTTGTTTTCGTATCTTCCTAACATAAATGTATGCGTGTGTTTTGTGCGTTTGTAAACTTAGTTTAGAAAATTACACTGGAAAGTTTTCGAAAATTTGATGACACGTAGCTAATTTCTTCCTGATTTGTTTAGTGTAGAGTTGTAATATCAGTTTTTGTGTGTGGTATTATGGAGGTAGTTGATAGTAAAGGTAGTTATGATAGAATTAGGGTGGTGAGATATTTTCGTATTAGCCCTTAGAAAAATTAATAGGTTTGAAGTGTTTTGGGCTTTAAAGCTTTTGTGCTTAAAAGAGGAGACTATTTCCCCAAATCGATTCAGATTTTGCTACTTTAATGTAAAAATGTTATAGGATTTGTTTGTACAGAGAGTTTTCAAGGTCTATTGTTACTTTTATAAGGTTGTGTGCATGACAATATTTTCCAGTTTATGGTAAATAGAGTATCTCTAGAGTTTAATGTCCATATATGCTTGGATAGAGAAGTGTATTTTTATGTGTTTGAGTTGCGTAGATTGTGTGGTGGTTGTATCGTGTTTTGAACTCGTTTACAGTAGACTCTATATATCTAGAAGTAGTAGTTATGAAATATTCGTGGTTATTGTTGCACTACAGACAATATTGCTTGAGAGACAGTTTCCTCCCTGAGGGCAGGATGAAGATTCTTTACTATGGCAATTGTTGTTATTGTTTGAGTGATTTTGGTTTTCGGCTTTAGAGAACTTTTGGTGGGTTATAATTGGATACAGTTTTTTTCCCAAAATCGTTAGTTATAGAATATGAGAAAATATAATAGACAAAACGAAAATGTCTGTACTATGATATCTCAGTTTCTTCAAAATCAATTGTTAACCGATCGTGGGGTATTCGGCTCAAGATCATAAGGTCGTGAGTTCGATTCCCGGTGGCGCGTTGTGCCCTTGAGCAAGACTCTTTATTTCACATTGCTCCATTCCACTCAGCTGACAAAAATGATTTGTACCTGTAATGCAAAGGCCCAGCCTTGTCACATTCTGTGTCACGCTGAATCTCCCTGAAAACTACATTAAGATTACGCGTGTCAGCCACTTGCATGTTAATCTTTCACGAGCCGGCTTTTCTGTTGATTGGATCAACTAGAACGCACATCGTGGTAACCGTCCGAGTGCCAGTTCATGTGGTATATTATTAAATACTTTTCGGTGATTAAGTCTGACCATATTAATGTCCGTTTTCGTTTTGCAGTTTCTATTTCAGCCCCGTTGGTCAGCAGTTGCTCTTTGCAGTCATATGTTCCTTTCTGGTTTCCTCAGAAACGTCCTTGTCTAATACGACTTTGAATATTCTCAGTCTTCAGCCAGTTACAATAGACAGTAGCGGACAAATGAAACAAGAAATAACACGGCTGTTATTGCATTTGCTGAAAGCGAAGTTGATATTGAAATCCACCGCCCCTAGTCCGTTGTTCCTTTCTGTTAATCCGGCAAAATTCCACCGAAAGGTCACGCGTATCTAAGACTTAACTGTTATGTCGTGTCTCCGTCAATCGCGTTTGTTCAAGCACTAATGGCTAAGTTGTTTCTGAGAAAGCCTTGAGACGTCAGAAGAAATCCAATATTCCAACTCCTATGAGGAACTATTGCCAGTCTTATAGCACTGTTCATCACGTCTTGAGTAATAGTGTCCTTGCTTCCATGCTGACCCCAGACCACCTGCAATATAGGCACCACATTCCTAAATGACTTTGCTGGTTTGCGAAAGTGTAGGAGAAGCCACCTCTTTCTTTTAAGCGTTGGTGACTCGAAGTTTTAGAACTGTTTGTTCTGGGAACATCCTTCATCAAGGATGTATCTTTATCAAAGATATTCGATTGCAAGTTTTTCCTAAAACAGGCGTTCTGTGTACACTTTTGATGTAGTTTGTATAATCAATCACGATGATACAAACTACATCAGAAATGTACACAGAACGCATGGGTTTAGGGGTAGAAATCTTGTATTTTCCCGCCTCTGTTCTCTGCAGATTTCGTATCAACTCTCTCTTGTCCTTCAAAGCAAGAGAGAACTTGCACAAAGTTAATTGAAATATATTAGTTTCTTCGACACAATGTCTGAAATTTGGAGCAAGAAAAACACCAATTATATCTTTATTTCGTGTGCCTGGTACTTATTTCATCGACCACAGAAGAATGCAAGTCAAAGTCGACGCCTACGATATTTGAAATAAGAACGTAAAGTGCTACATTAGATCAGGCAGGACATTCTTTCGATACTCATCCAGCGCCTTTAATAGTAATATTTGTTATCAGCGTAATATGTTATTTATCGAAACCATTATGTGTGTACATGTACTCGCGGCATGTAAACAAAGTTCATAGAGCTAAGAGTGATTGCTAATTCCAGTAAACAAACAAAGGAAGAAGTTGAAAAACAAAGCAAAAAAATAAGAAAAAAAGAACGAAAAAAAAAATTGACTGTCACACATTATGCAAGAAACTTTATCGCTTACGCAAAACATTTGATTCAGAAAATTACTTTATGCAAGGTTGAACTGAAAACACAGACCAAGGTAGACATTTATGCGGAGACACGACCAGCTAAGACGTGTGGGTGTATGTATGTATGCATGTATTCATGTATGCATGTATGCATGTATGCATGTATGCATGTATGTATGTATGTATGCATGCACACATGTATGTATGTATGTATGTGCACCCATCTGTCCTTATTAACTGTGTACCTATCTATCTGTATATCTACCTGTCCATATACGTATCCATTTACCTACGTATATATACATATATACAAGCACATATATACAAGCACATATATACATACATACATACACATACACCCACACACACATACAGACATACACACACACACACGCATATGTATGTGTGTGTATGTATATATATGTAGGTGAATGGATACGTATACGGAAAGGTAGATATACAGGTAGATAGGTACA
>NC_043009.1:64938022-64988022 GCF_006345805.1 Octopus sinensis
ATTTACATACAGCGCCTTACAAGCCGATTTCAAATTCCGTTCAGACCCGCATTGCTTCCCTTCGCTCTGGAGTCGATAACAAATCGGTTAAATACTAGATTGATTTTATCGATTACCCTATCCCATCCGGTTAATGTTTAGAATATTATCCGGAAACGAAATAAAAAGAAAATAGTGCAACGGATGTAAAAAAAATGTGTAGGAAACGAATATGAAGACAAAAACGCACGAAAAGAGAGGACTTAGGAAAATTCACAAGATCTGAATTTTCCCCTCATAACTTTTAGGAAAATGTTTTTTTTTTTAAATAAAATTTTATATAAATACCTTTCAAACGGCATAGATTACGATTATGAAGAAATTTGTGGGTAAAATCTTTTCGGAAGGGGTGGGGAGAGAACTTCGGAAAATTCACAAGATCCGATGTTTTCCCTCGTAACTTTAAGGAAAATGGATATCTTTTAATGAAATTGTACACACCTTTCAAACGGCACTCATTACGTATGCATAATGTTTTGCAAAGCCCTTATTTTTGTTCGGAAAAAGGGATGGGAGGAGAAACCGGAATAATTAGAAAATGTTTTTCTTTTTTAATGAATGAATTACGGTGACCTAATATGCCACAATCAGTAATCTGGGATTAATATATCCAATGATGTTTAAAAGGTATGTAAAGGATATATTGTTTTGATATTATACTTTTTACTTGTTTCACACACACACGAACACTAACGTGGTTCTCTCCTGTTCTCTCCTGTTCAGATTTCTATAACTTTAGCATTTTCAATTATTATTCTTTCCAAACTTGTTTGATTTTTCAATCTAATGTAATCCACACTCTAGAAAACGCATTTCTGCAAAATGTTATCTTAAAATATAGGTAAAGAAAAGGGGCTAATGCAGTTTCGTACCTCACCTTCAAAAACGCATTTTTGGTGGGGTCCCTACCTATTTTTTCCGATCAAAATTAAGAAGTTTACGGCACATTAGGCACCCGTAATGCATGTTGTTTGAAAGGTATTTATATACATATATTGTTGTATTTAGGAATGGTCATTTTGCCACTTTAGCCAATAAAAACACACGCACTATATATTTGGTGTTACTTTGCTTCAGCGTTATGTATTTTTTACATTAATCTTAATCTTATTTCGGCCAGAGTTCTTTCGTCACACTCCTGTGACCTCATCAGTGGTCCTTTGCTTTCTTCTTTCTTATTTGTGTGTCTCTCCTTACTAAAATACATAACGCTGAAGCAAAGTAACACCAGATATATAGTGCGTGTGTTTTTATTGGCTAAACTGGCAAAATGACCATTCCGAAATACAACAATATCTGTTTCAACACACGATTTCACATCAAAAATCTTGCAAAACAAATATATTTATATACAGTTTCATTAAAAGATATTCATTTTCCTCAAAGTTATGAGCGAAAACCTCGGATCTTGTAAATTTTTTGAAGTCCACTCCCCAGCTCCTCGGAAAAGATTTTACCCACAAATTTCTTTATAACCGTAATGTATGCCGTTGAGGGGAAAAACTCGGATCTTGTGAATTTTCCGAAGTCCCCTCTCCACCCCACCCCCATTGCTTTCCGTGCATTTTTCTTTTCGTATTAATTTCCTGCACATTTTTTTTAATACCCGTTTCACTATCTTTGGGTTTTTTATTTCGTTTCCGGGTAATATTGTAAACATCAACTCTCCCCCACCCCGCTAACTTGCTGGGCATGTGCCTAAATTTGAAATTTTAAGGTAGGTGTCTAGCGAAGTCGGTAGAGTGTCGGAAAAAAATGAGGTTTTACTTGTGGTGATTTTTATTCTGTGTTCAAATCTCGCCCAAGTCAACATTGACTTTTCTCTGTTCGTGATCGATAAATACACGAATTAAGTCCTCAGTTCTATATACATACATATAACATGTATACACACACACACACACACACACATATATACATACATACATACATACATACATACATACATACATACATACATACATACATACATGGGTACTTCTTGGTTATCTCACCCCTATTAAAAATTTGCCATTAAAGAAACTAAAAAATCGAGTTTATGTGGCAACAAGAGATTGGATTAAAAGGGTCAGAGATCCTTTTGATTCAAAATACTTCAACACACAGTTAACTTTCGGCCCCTCAATAGGAACGGTATGATTTGTTATAAAAATCGTATCAGATTCGGCAAGATGTTTCATCTTTTCACTTTCTATGTTTAACAATTTAAAAAAAAATCTTTTTGCTTTATTTTATTGAGGGTTAAATAACTTTTTTAGTTGAAGGAGATAACCAAAAGTACCGTTATTTCTCGTAAAACAGGGTGAGATAACCCAATTTTTAATGGAGATGTGATAACCAAAACGTACTATGCATGCATAGCTCTCATAAAGACGTATTTACTCGTGTGTGTGTGTATGTGTGTGCGTAGGAGCACACGTGTGTTTATATATTTACATACATACATGCAAGTCTGTGTGTGTGTGTGAAGGCGCATGGCTGAGTGGTTAGAGCGTCGGGCTTACGATCGTGACGTGGTGAGTTCGATTCCTTGACCGGTTTGTGTATTGTGTTCTTGAGCAAGACACTTTATTTCACTCTGTTCCAGTTCACTCAGCTGCAGAAATGAGTTGCAACACCACGGATGCCGAGCTTTATCAGCTTTTGCCTTTCTCATGGATAACATCAGTGGCATGGAGAGGAGAGGCTGGTATTCATGGATGACTGCTGGTCATCCATAAACAACCTTACCCAGACTTGTGCCTCTGTGGGCGATTTTCTAGGGTGCAATTCCATGATCATTCGTGAGCGACGGCAGGTCTTTATATAATAGCATAGTTTATATATATTATATACACACGCACACATATTATATGTCTAGAAGCATACGTAAATAACCGAATAACGTTTGGACGTAGGTCAGTTATTTTTTACTCCGAGTGGCTCGTTTCTATCGCAGTCGGTCGTCAGTAAAGGAGTTGGATTAACGATTCTCCCATTGGGTTCAAGGATCATCTAACTCCTGGAAGTAACGAGATAAAGGCCCATTCTCTGCGATGTGTGT
Organism: Octopus sinensis; assembly: GCF_006345805.1. Lineage (NCBI taxonomy): Eukaryota > Metazoa > Mollusca > Cephalopoda > Octopoda > Octopodidae > Octopus > Octopus sinensis. The sequence goes on from NC_043009.1 coordinate 64,941,105, forward strand.
GTGTGAGTGTATATATTTATATATTCTATTCTTTTATTTGTTTCAGTAGTTTGACTGTGGCCATGCTGGAGCACCGCCTTTAGTCCAACAAATTGACCCCAGGACTTATTCTTTGTAAGCCTGGTACGTATTCTATCGAGCTCTTTTGCCGAAACGCTTAGTTACGGGGACGCAAACACACCAACACATATACATGTATGCGACGGGCTTCTTTCAGTTTTCGGTCTACCAAATCCACTCACAAGGCTTTGGTCGGCCCGAGGCTATAGTAGAAGACATTGCCCAAGGTGCCACGCTGTGGGACTGAATCCGGAACTATGTGGTTGAGAAGTAAGCTTCTTACCACACAGCTACAGGACAAAAAGAACATAACAAGTGGAACCGAATAAAACTCATGCGGGAAAATTAGGCGATAACGTAAGATAAGCGATAAGACAGACGATAAAATTACAAACGGCAAACAGAAGAGAAACAAGACACAAAGACCATTTGCAGAAGATTTCCTCATCAGTCGGTTTCTGGATAGTCATTATAGTTTCACCCCTTCAGTACCGAGACTATTCGAATCTAGTAAGGTGCCAGGGACTTAAGCTAAAAGCACTAAGCCTCTGAAAAAAGCAAACGAATGTATCTCTCTATATATAAACGGCAAAATGTCTGTCTGTGTGTTTGTGTATCCTTTATACAATTCTACAATCTTTCAGTTAGAGGGCTCGTACTTTCTATGGTCATTCAAAACCGTCCAAGGGTAGTCGTGCATATCTTTACATTTACCCAGTCACCCCGTAAAGCCATTGAAAAATCAATAGAAGTGACGGTTTTGTGAATTTTCTATCCAAAACCCAATCAAAATGCCCGAAACTTGATACGCCAATTGAATACCAGCTAGCTGTATGTGATTGGTCGGAGATTTGGACAGTACTCGCGTGTATGCGCGCACGCACGCAGCTGTATATACATGCACTAGCACTATGATCCGGCGTTGCCGGGTCATAGTGCTAGTAGAAGAATAAAACAAGAACGAAATGAAGAGAGAAGTGAGAATTATAAACATAGAACGGAACGCCTTTCGGTCATACAAAGCTCGGAAAATAATTGGACGTTACAAATACGAATAGATAAATAACAGGAAGGGTCTTTTGACCATCGGACGAATGTAAAGTTATCAAAGAATGCAAGTGCAACGGAAGAAAAATTATACATATATAATGAACAAAAGCAACAGAAAAAGAAGTATACATACATTATATACATATATATATATGTACAGGTTGCCCTCGATTTACGACCTATCCGACTTACGACCGATCGACTTTACGGCGATGTGTTGGATGACCATCATGTCGCGAAGACATCGAGTCAACCTCGTATTTGTTTATAAGACGACTCCTTGAAACTCCGAAATTTTTTACTAACGTTGGTATAATAGTATAATACAGAATGCGGTGTGTGACTTTTACCTGAGAATGTACCTTAAGAATGTAAAAATATAAAACAAAGCTAGACCTATAGGCCGACTTACGACCAGTCAGTTGGAACCAATTGTGGTCGTAAGTCAATGATGACCAGTATATAATGGACAAGCGCCTCTCGGCTATACAACAAAAGAAAAAATAACTGTCACATAAATAACGGAAATGGTCTTTCGCTGGCAGAAACGTTAGCACACCGGGCGAAATGCTTAGCGGTATTTCGTCTGCCGTTACGTTGTGAGTTCAAATTCCGCCGAGGTCGACTTTGCCTTTCATCCTTTCGGGGTCGATAAATTAGGTACCAGTTACGCACTGGGGTCGATGTAATCGACTTAATCCCTTTGTCTGTCCTTGTTTGTCCCCTCTGTGTTTAGCCCCTTGTGGGTAATAAAGAAATAGGTAAGCTGGCGCAAGGGGAAAAAAATGAAAAATCTTAACAGACCGAATGGTGGGTGGGCAGACGAAAGCGACCAGCCTGAAAGGCGGCTAGTCGAAAAAAGACGATAATGTCTTAGCCAGACAGTGATCCCGTGGTAGGAGAGGGAAAGGGTTGAAGAGAGCAGAGGGACTAAGGAATAAGAGAGGGGAAAAAAATCAGAGTGACTGAAAAATGAGGGGGAGGGAAGGAGAGTGAGTGAGAGAGAGAGAGAGAGAGGGAGAGAGAGAGGGGGGAGGAAGGAACAGGAGAGAAAAGCGAGTTTTATCTTACCTCGATAAATCAAAGCTAAGCTAAAATGAACATTATATATATATATATATATATATATATATATATATTCTATAAAACATTGTGGGTAAGGCCAAAACAATGCGAAGTAAATGCAAGGTAAATCACAAGAAAACAAATATGTAAATATGTAAATTAATGTAGATTTACTTTGTATTCAATATTTCGGGGTTATGACACCATTTTCAAGAAATTGACAAATATGTATGTATGTGCGTGTCTTTATATACATGTGTGTGTGTGTGTGTGTTTCTTTGAGTCTAGGTTTGTCACTCTCTCCCATCGAATTGAAAACTGGTTTATGTCCCACTAACTCAGCGGTCGACCACAACAGATAGAATAAGTACAATTAAAAAAAAAATTAAATTAGAGGGAACGAAAAAGAAAGAAGAGAGTATAAAAGTATTGGGGGTAGATTTGGCTGATTAAACCCTTTAAGCCAGTGCCCCAGCATGGCCGCAATTCAATTAGTAAAAGGGGGGAAAAAACGACAATAAATCGTAAGATCGATAAAATTTGTCTCAGTTGATTTTGATCGATAGAATAAACCGTGCATTCCCGCCAAATTTGTATCATTATATATTTATATATAGTTTTCTTCTCCAAACAACTTTTGGGTAGGGGGCCAGTCGATTAGATCGACCCTAGTACGCAACTGGTACTTAATTTATCGACCCCGAAAGGATGAAAGGCAAAGTCGACCTCGGCGGATTTTGAACTCAGAACGTACCTATTTCTTTACTGCCCACAAGGAGCTAAACACAGAGAGGACAAACAAGGACAGACAAAGGGATTAAGTCGATTATATAGACCCCAGTGCGTAACTGGTACTTATTTAATCGACTCCGAAAGGATGAAAGGCAAAGTCGACCTCGGCGGAATTTGAACACAGAACGTAGCAGCAGACGAAATACCGCTAAGAATTTCGCCCGGCGTGCTAACGTTTCTGCCAGCTCGCCGCCTTATTATATATTTATATATAGAAATTGTAATTATCAAATTACCACTAATTGTAATTATTAAAATACTGCTAATTATAATTATGAAAGCAGTCCTAATTTCGCTGCCGTTTACCTATTTAACTGCTTGCCTGCCTGTTTACTGACTGCCTATAAACCTATTTTCGTTGGCAGCATTCCGTCATTTCATCTCCCTCATATCCTGTTGGGGTGGAGGTGGGGGGGAGAACATATGTCTTCATTTATTTCCTCTTTTCTCCAGACTTAAGGCGGCGAGCTGGCAGAAACGTTAGCACGCCGGGCGAAATGCTTAGCGGTATTTCGTCTGCCGTTACGTTCTGAGTTCAATTTCCGCCGAGGTCGACTTTGCCTTTCATCCTTTCGGGGTCGATAAATTAAGTACCAGTTACGCACTGGGGTCGATATGATCGACTTAATCCGTCTGTCTGTCCTTGCTTGTCTCCTCTGTGTTTGGCCCCTTGTGGGTAGTAAAGAAATAGGTACTCCGTTGGTGATGACGACGAGGGTCGCAGTTGATCCGATCAGCGGAACAGCCTGCTCGTGAAATTAACCGAAAAGCGGCTGAGCATTCTACAGACACTCGTACCTGTAATGGAGACCTCAGGGAGATTCGACGTGACACAGAAGGTAACAAAACTGGCACCTTTTGAATTACAGGTACAACTAATTTTTGCCAGCTGAGTGGACTGGAGCAACGAGAAATAAAGAGTCTTGCTCAAGGATACAGCGCACCGCCAGGTACCGAACTTTACGATCTTGAACCGAATACTTACCCGGGAAGGACACAGTGGGAATGTAGTTCTTGATACACCTAAAAACAATGAGATGGTATTGGGGTTGCCTAATTAAACCTGACCTGTAGTTAAACAACAATAGTGGGAAGCACTCCGTCGGTTACGACGATGAGGGTTCCAGTTGATCCGAATCAACGGAACAGCCTGCTCGTGAAATCAACGTGTAAGTGGCTGAGCACTCCACAGACACGTGTACCCTTAACGAAGTTCTCGGGGATATTCAGCGTGACACAGAGAGTGATAAGGCCGACCCTTTGAAATACAGGTACAATGGAAACAGGAAGTAAGAGTGAGAGAAAGTTGTGGTGAAAGAGTACAGCAGGGATCACCACCATCCCCTGCCGGAGCTTCGTGGAGCTTTTAGGTGTTTTTGCTCAGTAAACACTCACAACGCCATGTCTGGGAATCGAAACTGCGATCCTATGACCGCGAGTCCGCTGCCCTAACCTCTGGGCTATTGCGCCTCCACACAACAATAGTAATAACATTGACACAATCAATTTACCTAGAATCTCTTCTCGTTTCAGAGACAACACATACAGAGACTATTGAAGCGTTGCTGAAGCGATGTGGCGGTTTCGGTCCCTACCAGAAGAAAATTGCTTCTTTACTTGTCTTGTATTTCCTCCTTTCTCCTCTACAAACCATGAGTATGGCATTTATCGGGGCAAAAGTTCCCTTTTCTTGTACTCCTCCGAATTTCAATTCTTCACTCGTGCCAAAAAATTTCAGTATAAAAACCTTCAAAGATTTGCTCTCACCAGAAGATGATAGATGTTCTGTTTATGAAATTAACATGGATGGAGATTATTACCAAATACCAACAAAAAATTCAACAAGAATGGAATGTAGCCAAAACAGGGAATTTCATACGGAAAATATATCATCGGTTGTATCGGAGGTAAGTGCTGAACTGTTGTCTGTAATATCATACTAAATACTAGATTGAAACTATCACCAGTTTTAAAAAGACCACATGGTCATTGGGTTCCTTTAAAGTAACCATTCTGTTGAATGGATTTAGAGTAGCATTCCAGTCCGAGGATAACCGATGAATCACGAAATTTATGTTCTTTAAGTAAAAGATGAAGAATTTCAGGAAAGTGTAGAGCAATTTAATTGTATTCAATACCTGTGTTATCAAATTCGCAAAATCCTGACATATTTTCAAAATTTTACCCCAGGACACAAAAATATATTTAAAAAATAAAATAAAATGAATTGATAATAAAATTTTCACTCATTCCAAAATAATTTTTCTATTAAAAAATTACTTGTAATTAATACCTGTAATTAATATCGACACCTAGCAGATGATTTTGAATTTTTTTTACTCATAATTTCATGTCCATGTTGTGTTTCAAAGGGTTTTCGAAAATTATAGAAATCATTTTATAGGCAAAAGTTCTCAGAAGTAAACTGCTTCGTTCTTTAGATCAAATTCAACAAAATAAACTCTCAGAGGTGACACTGGAATGTGGAACTGCAAAAAAAAAAAAAAATCTCTGTAAATTATATGCACTGGAATTCTATTGTAATTCACATCTCTGATCTGATTGGTTATGTTCAGGATGTTAGAACACTCTAGAATTTTTGAGAGAAATCTAAAGTTTGCCTCTTTTCATATTTGCAACGGAATCGTTAGCACGTCGGGCGAAATGCCTAGCGGTATTTCGACTGCCGTTACGTTGTGAGTTCAAATTCCGCCGAGGTCGACTTTGCCTTTCATCCTTTCGGGGTCGATAAATTAAGTACCAGTTAAGCACTGGGGTCGATATAATCGATTTAATACCTATGTCTGTCCATGTTTGTCTCCTCTATGTTTAGCCCCTTGTGGGTAATAAAGAAATAGGTTTTCGAATTGACAATTTTTGAAGCTGAATCTCATTCTAACAAGAAAACTCCAGCTGATCATATTTCATAAACGGTCAATTCAAAATGTTGCCATGTCTCATAATTATGATTCTGCTAAAGGAATAAATTAAAAGATTTCACATCCTGTTTTTTTTTATTATATAATTTCCTTTCTATGTTAACTGTAAGGTGATAAACATTGTGGTACGATTCAAGATTTTAGCCGCCACTTCTGGAAATTACAGCTCAAATAATGACGTTTGGAAATTCCACCCAATCCCTATTGGTAACATTTTATCGAGTCCCGGACTGGAACATCCAATCAAAAGCAAAATATAAGATTAAACACCGCTAGATATTTTACTCTTTACTCTTTTACTCTTTTACTTGTTTCAGTCATTTGACTGCGGCCATGCTGGAGCACCACCTTTAATCGAGCAACTCAAACCCGGGACTTATTCTTTTTGTAAGCCCAGTACTTATTCTATCGGTCTCTTTTGCCGAACCGCCAAGTAACGGAGACATAAACACACCAGCATCGGTTGTCAAGCAATGCTAGGGGGACAAACACAGACACACAAACAAACACACATACATATATATATATGCATATATACGACAGGCTTCTTTCAGTTTCCGTCTACCAAATCCACTGACAGGGCATTGGTCGGCCCGGGGCTATAGCAGAAGACACTTGCCCAAGATGCCACGCAGTGGGACTGAACCCGGAACCATGTGGTTGGTTAGCAATCTACTTACCACACAGCCACTCCTGCGCCTATATATTCTATATGATTCTCTTACACCGCTACGCTCCGATCAGTGATGACTTCTAACATAAAAAAATGTCACGAGTTTTATAGAGGAAAAAATGCATTAAACTGGTCTCTTCAATATTAATTAAAAACACAATTTAGAAAATAATCAACTTTGTTAATTTGTGTTCTTGCTTAAATGATTTCTCTTTCTTTCTCAGTTCAACTTAGTTTGTGAGAGAAAATGGCTGAAGAGCTGTTCAAAGTCAGTGTTTTTTGCTGGTCGTCTGATTGGTGCATTTGTATTTGGGATCTTAGCAGACAGGTAGATATACATTGAAATCTTTTTTTTATTATCATATTTGATGAACTACAACGATTTTGGTTGAAGCTTCCCAACAGACCAATCGCTAATTCACTGCATTTCTGACAGTAAGAAATACAAAAGTGTGTGTGTGTGCGTGTGTGTGTGTGTGTGTGTGTTTGTGTGTGTGCAGTTTGAGTGAAACAAATAACACAAAGTATTTTGGATAGAAAGGGCAAGTTTATCATTGTTTTTGTTGATATTTACGCATTTCACCGAATGGCACACACACACACACACACACACACACACACACACACACGTTGCATTAAAAGAGCAACTGATTTCTAGCTTTATTTATTACTATTTTTTTTAATCATTTTCATATTTCCAAATAAGTTGCTGGCAATATATTTAAAACGGTAAAATTCCTCAATCTACCATCAGCGTTTTAAGGCCTTCACAGCCCAACTTTATCGCTCTACCTGCCTCTCACCTACTCGCTTACTCAGCTTTTCTCACTTTTCTTACTTATTTCTCGCACATACTGGAAGCACTCCGTCGGTTACGACGATGAGGGTTCCGGTTGATCCGAATCAACGGAACAGCCTGCTCGTGAAATTAACGTGTAAGTGGCTGAGCACTCCACAGACACGTGTACCCTTAACGTAGTTCTTGGGGATATTCAGTGTGACACAGAGAGTGACAAGGCCGGCCCTTTGAAATACAGGTACAACAGAAACAGGAAGTAAGAGTGAGAGAAAGTTGTGGTGAAAGAGTACAGCAGGGATCACCACCATCCCCTGCCGGAGCCTCGTGGAGCCTTTAGATGTTTTCGCTCAATAAACACTCGCACATACAATCCCCACATCACAGCACCATATTCTACCCCACAACTTCCAACGCCTTCCTCGATTTAAACAAAGAAATTTTCAAAATCCAATTGTTACTGACCAACTTAACCTTAAAGTTCACTCATTGTCCAGTGACCTCCTCCGCCTTTATACACACGGCCTGACCTAACTTTCTATCGTCCGTCCTCTAATATTGTTGCTGCTGTTGCTGCACCGCACCCCCTGCTGTTACTGATACAACAGAACTCAACCGAGCCTCCAACTGTTACTCTTTTACTTGTTTCAGTCATTTGAATGCGGCCATGCTGCAGCATGCCATTAATCGAACAAATCGACCCCAGGACTTATTCGTTTCGAAACCGCTAAGTTACGGGGACGTATATACGTCAACATCGGTTGTGAAGCGATGGTGGGAGGACAAACACAGGCACAAATAGATACATACACGCAGATCGTTAGCTACTACACACTTTTTTTCTCTCCTTGTTTTATCTGTGTCCCTTTCTGTAGAAGAGCGTAGGTTCGAAACGTAAAAGACTCTTTCTATTCCTGAGCGTTATACTAATACATCTGTTTGTTTTGTACCCCACCTGTCTTCGTCTTTTGTTTGTTTCGTAAACTCTCCCTATATATATATTATATATATATATATATATATATATATATATATATATATATATATATATATATAAAATAAAATATTAGGGAATAAATCCAAACTTACAGGGAAAAATCAGATTTAGGATTAAATCCAATTTTATAGTATAAATATATTATATTATATTATATTAATTAGAGATAAAACCACTATCAGGCAAATCAAACAATGAAAAACATAAGCCAATACATAAAATTAATTTAATTTATATTATTTTAAATATATATCAAAAGTATTAAAAGTTTAATAAAAGATAAAATATATATATATATATATATATATATATATATATATATATACATACATATATATATATATATATATATATATATATATATATATATATATATATATATATATATATATATATATATATATATACATATATATATATACATATAAACGACGGGCTTCTTTCAATTTCTCTCTACCAAATCCACTCACAAAGCTTTGGTCGGCCCGATGCTATTGTAGAAGACACTTAACCAAGGTGCCACGCAGTGGGACTGAACCTGGAACCATATGGCTGGTAAGCAAGCCTCTTACCACAAAACCACTCCTGTGGACAACTTTAATCGATTTTGGAAACTTATTGGATTCTTATCAGATATGTCTACATCAATTTGACCAATTCTTTAATAAATTCAAGAAACAACACTTTCTTTCAAACACTATTTGAAGAGGGATTTTTTTCCCGAAATGTTACAGAATCATTGAACAACATACGTAAGAAATACAACATTTTTTCTCTTTTCTTTTCAGTCTTTGATATCACCTTACTTATTTCTTGCTTAATTCTGCATCACTGTTTCCCAATGTCACCTTCGACATCATTGTCCACATATCTCCTCCTTTCATTTTTATAATCCTTTTCATCGCTTTCTTCCACCTTTCTCTATTCCTTTTATCTTCCTCTCCCAAATATATCAACGCTACCAACTGAAATAACCTTCATGTATTCGTTTCACTTGCTAGAAATAGCTACCATTCTGTTTTTAGTCATCCTCTCATCTTGAATTCTAGGCACAGGCACTTATATATTATATATATATATATATATATATATATATATATAATATTATATATATATATATATATATATATATAATAAATATTAGGGAATAAATTCAAACTTACAGGGAAAAATCAGATTTATGCAAATCACTATTATGCAAATCAAACAAAGAAGGACTTAATCCAATACATAAATTAATTTATATAATTTAGAAATTTAACAATTATTAATATCCACTACGATCGTTTCATGTCTTCTTTTCATCACATCTTTGAGTAGTAGACATTCTTCAGGTGGTTTCAAATATTCTTGGCGAGTTTAAACGTAGTGGATATTAATAATTGTTAAATTTCTAACTTAATTTATGTATTGGATTAAGTCTTTCTTTGTTTGATTTGCATAATAGTGGTTTTGTCTCTAATTTATATAATATATATATAGCAAAGTAAAGTTGTAAGGTACCGCACGAGTGGAAATATATATGAAAGAAGGTTTGAAAACGCAATTTTAAAGATGTTTATTCATAAACATATTTAAATTGCATTTTCAAAGCTTCTTTCATATATATATAATATATATATATATATATATATAATATATATATATATATAAACGTATGTACCTATCAGTATGTTTGAGCGGAAATATATATATGTGTATATGTGGGTATATATATATACATACATACATATATATATATATATATATATATATATATATATATATATATATATATATATATATATATATATATATATATATATATATATGTATGTGTGTGTGTGTGTTGTGTGTATGTTTCTCATGTATATGCAGTTTCATTCTTAAATAACTAAAATAACTTTAAGATATATTGATTTTATAGATTGCAATATTACTCCTCTTATAACTTTCTCATACCTCTATATTTTATCTAATATGAATAATATAATGTATCTAATAATAACAATAATTCATTTGTTTGTATGCATATATATGCAAACATGCATGTACATTTAAGTGTAGGTATATGTATTTATGTATATTTATGTTTATGTATGTATTTATGTATATGTGTGTGTATTTATATTTATAACTTAACCTTATGTATTCTCTAAAATCTCTGACGAATCCCAGAGAAACACCCAAGTACCTCAACTAATTACTTCAGTCTACTGGAGGGATAAAAGTAGAATGCGGTATTTTTGCCTCTTGGCCGAAACAGCTGTAAGATATAATCCCAACATTGTTATAATTGTCCTATTAGTAAATAAATAAATTGACATAGTATAATATCTAAAAGTTGATGAATACCACCTACTGATTCCCTCCATTTTCTTATTGCTCTCTCTCTATATAATATATATATATAGGCGCAGGAGTGGCTGTGTGGTAAATAGCTTGCTAACCAACCACATGGTTCCGGGTTCAGTCCCACTGCGTGGCACCTTGAGCAAGTGTCTTCTGCTATAGCCTCGGGCCGACCAAAGCCTTGTGAGTGGATTTGGTAGACGGAAACTGAAAGAAGCCCGTCGTATATATGTATGTATATATATATGTGTGTGTGTGTTTGTCCCCCTAGCATTGCTTGACAATCGGTGCTGATGTGTTTACGTCCCCGTCACTTAGCGGTTCGGCAAAAGAGACCGATAGAATAAGTACTGGGCTTACAAAGAATAAGTCCCGGGGTCGATTTGCTCGACTAAAGGCGGTGCTCCACCATGGCTGCAGTCAAATGACTGAAACAAGTAAAAGAGTAAAGAGTATATGTCCTGTCCTTACCTTCGAAACACGCATTGAGTCGAACCAGGGACAGCTGATGAAGGGGAATATTCCTTGTATTGTTTGTCTTGTACTCTGTTTTTTCTGTTGTTAAAAAAAGTCCGTTTCCTAGTTTGTTTTTATGTTTTCGTTTCTCGTTGAGTTCTACGTCTATTTGTGGTGTCCTGTACTCTTATATATATATATATATATATATGCATGTATATATATGCATGTATATATATATGCATGTATATATACATGTAGATGTAGGTACGTACATACATGTATGTATGTATGCATATATTTTATTTATTAAATTATACATATATATATATGTGTATAAATATAGATATATGTATGTTGTTTGCACACTCCCACACACACATACACACCAACTTGTTAAAAGGTGAGATGGTGAAGGCCGCAATGTTTTCGATTAGTTGTCCGTTCAGTTGTTGCTGACCCGGAGAACATAAACGACAACCGCAGTTATGTATAATCTATATCTCTAAATCTCGATATCGTTTCAGATATGGTCGTCATCACTGCTTCTTCTTCGGTTTAACGTTAATGATTGCAAGTGGAATTATCAATATATTCATTAATTCTTTTATAGTTTTCATATTTCTATATTTCTTCCAAGGCTTTGGTCAAGTCGGTAGCTACTTCTGTTCTTACACCATTAGTAAGTTTAAACATTTTCATTTAAAAAAAAAACCCACCATTTTTACTATTTTCTTTGTTATTTCACGTATAATATTAATAATAATAATAATAATAATAATGATAATAATAATAATAATATAATATAATAATAATAATAATAATAATAATAATAATAATAATAATAATAATAAATGCCCTGATGCAGTACCAGACAATGGCTCTCATGGCTTCTGATCATAACTGATTGGAAATGTTATCATGCACATTGTTTTGTCTTAGTATAAAAGGTGGTCTACAGCAAATATTCTGCTCAATAGCACAGATTTGCTTGTCAGTTGTTTGACCTTAACCAGTTGGGCATGTCCCTTGGTGCTTGGTGCAGCCATCTGGTTCGCCAGACCTCAGTCAAATCGTCCAACCCATGCTAGCATGGAAAGCTGACGTTAAACGTTGATGATGATTGCTAAATATAACCTGCAGATAGCGCACGAAAATTGTCTCGCAGGCGTTGCATTGATGGGTAAAAGACTTCCAGATAAAAGTGGTGGATGACCCTCCTTTCATTGAAACGCCATTTCTTTGATTTTCTAAAGTTGCAGTGCTGATACCAATGAACCAGTCGAGAGTTATAAGTTAAAGGCTTTCGTTGTATGAGGTTTAAAGGTCAGGAAGTCAGGCACTTGACTTAGTTGATGTTCTTACCAGTCTCAGACGAATTCTAAGAGAAATAACTTCGTTGCTAATGGTATTTGCTTAAAACCGATGAAAGCTGTAAATTACAGCATACAGTAAAGTTTATCCATCTTCAGATTTCTCCTTCTTTGCATTGTTTTTCAAAACAATCGAATTTTCGGAAAATGATAAGCCTGGAGTAGCGAGAATGAAGTTTCAATATAGAGTATAGGTGAGATGAAGTGAGGTGTGGGCGCATGCACCGTTGCAGCTCATTGCAGCATTCATTTGTCGATATATTTCCGGGTCCTTTCGGGTGACCCGTCGATCATAGAATTAAATAATGGAAAGCATTTAATACAGCACTATTCCATATACGTATCTCATTCCACTTACCCTCTGTGGGAATTTATTGGTTGATAACATTAACAGAAGGGAAGAGAGAAGGGAAGAGAGGATGGGGTAGAATCTATTAACTTGCTATCACCACTAGTTATTTTTATTAGTCTTAGAACAATCATTAGCAAGCTCCGACCCACGGGATTTTCGGAATTTTTCGCTTAAGCGGAAAATTACTTTGAGTATTTTGAGTAGTGCAACCTGTTTGGTGATAAGCCAAGGCTCGTGCGGCCCTTCCGTCGAGAAAGGTTGCCCAAAAAACCAAAAACCAATTTTGGTGTGATTTGAACTTAGAACATAAGAATGATGCATCTAAATTAAATACCGTGACACTATTTCTCTGCTGATTTCATCATCCAGTGTCTTTTACGTAGCAATAAATTACAATACGAATAACGATGCAGAAAATTTCCTTAAAGTCGCATGAAATTAGCCGGAAATCGAAAAAGGCTGCAAATCCCGTGACCCTTGAAGGATCGTAAAGCGTTTTTGTTTTGTTTCTTCCAGTGATTGAACTCGTTTCAACGAAATACCGAAGTCCATTGAATTTCTCCCTCCATATAATGTATGCTACGGGTGTAATGGTTCTTGTTGGTTTTGCTTATGCTCTTCCCAGCTGGCGCCACCTGGAGTGTGCCATCTGTGTACCATTTGTGGTCTACATTTTTACCTGGAAGTAAGTAGTTTAAAAAAAAATGTTTTTATGTCGCTCGTAATTGGTTTGTTTCTCTGTCGTTACAATGGATAGAAATGTTTAATTATTTTGTTACATGGCAATTAGTGAACCGACGTAGAGCAAGTTCGTAAAATACGTCCATGATTTTCTCGCTGCTCAATATATCCTTCGGGGCTGTACACAGACGAATAATACACACACACACACACATCTATCCATCCAATAAACGGCACACGAGTCTGTGGAATATGCAACCAATTTAAGGTAAATTGAACGAATAAGTAGTTCAGTTGAATGAGCAAAAGAATACTCATCGTCGAAGTCGACTGAGATCCATTTTTACTTCACTATGAAGCTGTTTGCGGTAATCAATGCTTGGACAAACATCAATTTTCAAAAAAAAAAAAAAAGAAATAAAAAAAGTTGGATGTAGAATCTCTCCAACAATATTTATGTTGAGTGAAAAGTTTTGCAATGTTTTGGTAAATTCTTTGTTTTTCTTCCGTCAAGTTTCAACAGAAGCAGCCAAGCCTTCAAAGTAGGCGCCATCGTGTTGCACCATCTGAAGCCACGTTTCTGCCAGTTCTTTGATTCCATGTTCATACCAGTTCTTTCGATTCGAAGAACTACTTCACTGAATCTTTCGCCTCCTCTTGGCTGGTGAAGCGTAGGATGTGAGCAGTGGATCGGAACAAGTAATGATCCGAGCGAGATATTTTCCCACAATCCTAACGCGCAGAAGCAGAAGTTAAGCAAGGCTAGTTTCCGGAACCTGTCTCCAAACATAAGCGTTTTGAACACAAGGAAATGGTTTTGCGTCTGGTGGAACTGTGAGGGGATAATTCACTACAAAAATCGTTCCAGATGGTCGAACCATCGATGCTGACCTGTATTCCAAACAGTTAGAGTAGAGATGTACCATTATGTGGCAAAAATACCCGGCATTGGTTAACTGAAAGCGATCTCCTTTAGAGTAAAACAAAACAAAACTTCATACTGCTCAGACGACCCAAAACAAACTCCAGGAACTTGAGGGAATCGAAATGATGCCACAGCCAGCGCATAGAACTGGTATCTGCATGGAATCAAAGAACTGGCCAAAAGGTGGCATCAGACGCTGCAGCGCGATCGCCCCTACTTTGGATGCTGGACTACTCTTTGTTGTAATTCGAGGAACAAAGCAAATAAGTTACTAAAATGTAACAAAACTTTCGTCTCAATACAATATTTTTTATTACTGAAACATCGGGTTTTGTCTTATATTCTTTTCTTCTGTTCCAATGTGTAGGCTTCTACCAGAATCACCGAGATGGCTTATTGGGAGGGAAAGATATGCAGAAGCTGAACTATTGCTGAGAGAAATTGCAAAGACAAACGGCAAAGATCCAGACATAATCAACGAACAATTTGAAAGCCTCATTACTGAGTCGAAAGAGAAGAGAGAAAAGCAGAAAACAGAAAAAACTTATACGTTTATTGATTTGATTAAAAAACCTTATCTGGCGTTCATCTCCTTTAATGTTTGGTTTAACTGGTAAATATTGCAGTTTTGTTTTAAAATCTTTTTATTAGTGAAAAGTAGTAAAAGGGTGACGGGGAGGAAGATACATACAAGCAAACATACAAACAGATATATAATTCATCATCATCATTTAACGTCCGTTTTTCATGCTGGCATCGGTTGGACGGTTTGACAGAAGTCTGGAGAGCCAACGGCTTCATTAGGCTCCAATCTGATCGGGCAAGGTTTGTACAGCTGGATGCCCTTCCTATTGTCAATAAGCCTGAGAGTGTAGTGGGTGCTTTTTACGTGCCACCGGTACAGGAGCTACTCAGGCGGGCCTGGCATCGGCCACATTCGGATGGTGCTTTTTACGTGTCACGGGCACGGGAGCCAGTCAGGGGGAACTGACATCGGCCACGTTTGGACAGTGCTTTTTACGTTCCACCGGCACGGGAGACAGTCAGGTGGCATTGGCATCGGTCACGTTCACACACACACATACACACACACACACACACACACACACACACACACACACAACACACACACACACACACACACACACACACACAATCACACATATATACTTAAATGAAGTCAACAGACTAGTGACTTCCTAGTCAGGATCATGATGATGATGATCCGGGGTAAAAGAACTAGGCAAAAATATTTAATCGACTGGAGGTCATGCATGTAATAGGTTCTGAAATTACGCAGATAATATATATGTATTTATGTACGTGTATATATATTTTTTCTTCGTCTTCCTTTCCTTGGATCTTTCCTTTTCCTATGTTTCTGACGAAGAGCTCCGCTCGAAACGTTAAATCCCCCTTCTTTCTTTCCTTTCCTGAGCGTCCAATAACTCTATACTTGTTCCATGTCCTCGTGTTGTTGTGTCTTCTCTTTGTGTTTTCATGTTTGGATTAACTATATATATATATAATATATATATATATATATATATATATATATATATATATATATATATATTCACACGTGTGTGTGTGATTCCGAGAAGCATATTTTAAAAGAAATAATTTTGCTTTCCCTCCGCTAGGTTCGCTAACAGCATGCTGTATTATGGAGTAACGTTAAATGCTGTTGATATGGCAGGAGATCCCTATATCAACTTTTTGATAATGGCAGTCGTGGAGATTCCAGCCTGTCTCGTCTGCATGTGGTTCTTCCATTGCTTCGGTCACCGTAAACCAATTTCATTCTTCATGGTATTTGGTGGAATAAACTGCATCATCTCCAATTTCATTCAGAAAGGTATTTCTTACTTTATTTCTTTATGTTTTTTCCTTCTAATTCGCCATCTTGTTTACAATATTTCGTTTTTGACAAATTTTTTCGATATTTCAACGCCTTCTGCTCTTTTCAACTTGCTTGTTGAATAACATCGGATTCTCTCAAACCAACTCGAAACACTCACCTCTCTTTCTCGCGTCTCTTCCATTCCGTTTTACCTTCTAGTTTTAGAATTGAAACTTTTAACACCAGGTTTTACAAGAATTTTCATCCCACAAAAGTCTGCTTCCACTGCTGACGTTGATTTACAGATGTTCATCGTGGATATCAATCACATCAATCACATCAATCTCGCCAATTTCGGTGGATCTGCAAACTTTATAAGAACCACTCCTTCCTCTTGCCCATTCTATGTTCCACTAAAAACCCTGCAAATTATAACGAAATTCGTCAGAACTAACATTCCCCAAATGAAATTAAACTTTTAGTGAAGCTAAACCAGATTTAGTTTCAGTTAAAAAAGCAAAATATCCGGCAATTTTAGGAAACTAGTCCGGATATGTATTTTTTTTACTCTTTTGGCTTTAGCAGTATAGTAACCTCGCTATATGTGGCAGAAGTAGCAGTGGCGTAGCTGGTGTGTGTGTCGAACGGGGCAACCCTTTCGACGCCTTGTGTTCTGACAGCCGCACCAGGAGGACTCTGGTGCTAAGCTGTATCATTTGACAACTTAACCTTTGGATAAACATCTGTGGCTTGGAAGGGAAGACTTGCAATGTAGGTACATACATACGTACATGCATACATACATACATACATACATACACACATACATACAGACAGACAGATATATATATATATATAAGAAAAAGTATGTACTGTCATAGAGGTCAACTATCCTGATGCGAATATCTCTTTGAAAATCAAAGAGAAAGAAGATATGGACAACTGCTTCGAAACCTCCAGCATCTATACCCTGCTTATAAATTCACATTTATACTGATAATAATTGGTGCACTTTAGTTTTTGTTAGTAAATACCTAAGTATCAATTTGTAAAAGTTAGGGTTTTCAGAGAAAGAAATGAAGCAACTAAGTTGCACATTTATACAATCTGTAAGAGAAACGGTAAAAATGTGCATGACTTTCCTCAAGTTTAAAATGTGATATTATTTTTATTATCTACTGTCCAGCGATGTAGCTTTGTTTACTGTAATTGTTCTGAGGCGGAAAGAACCCATCTTTCCTTAATGTTTCATGATAAAAAAAACAGAAACAGCTTTGCTGTCTAATGTCTAATTCCAGCGAAGGATAACACTCCTTCCCAAAATACTCAACAAAGACTCCAGTGTAACATAACATCCAAAATCAAACTATCGCCTTCACAAATATTTGAATGAATTTTGCATTATTTTAGGTTCTGTTTGGATCCCGTTATTCTTTGCCGTTCTTGGAAAATTTGGGGCTACTGCAGCGTATGGAGGAATTTATTTAGTATCAGCAGAAGTGTTTCCAACTGTAGCTCGGTAAGTAGCGGAATTTGGCTGTTGTAATAATTTGGCATCCCTATTCTTTCTTTACACACGCACGCGCGCATATCTTGGAACCAAAGCCTAAACATACAGTCGTTAGATATCGAATCAATTATAACACATGTATATATATATATGTATAATTATATATATATATTCAAGAGAAATGCAAGTATATATATATATATTATATATATATATATATATATATAATATATATATATATATATATTATGCTTGAAGTAGACTCCCTGTGGTCTTACCACTAAGAAAAGATTGTTCTCGAGAAAATTCAGCAAACGTCAGAACGTAAGCGGGCAAGACAAATGAAAATATACAAAATAAACGATTAATCACAAACTCGATTTCATTGTTACCACTTAATTAATTACTTACGTAAATGTTTGCTATTCGTCAGATTTGCAGAACTATACACGAGTCGTCCGCATGAGATTGGACATGCATATAGTTCTACCAATTACATTTGGGGTTATATTTCAAAAGTCTTCGTTTTGGCGCGCCAAAATACCGGAAATAATTCTGCAGAAAATAATTCTCTGCAGTGAATTTTGCCGGTTATCTAAATTTAAATTCAAAATGATAAGGGTGAAAAATATCAATTTAAAACCAGAAAATTCAGAAAAATTATATTACATACATATAAGAGGGATGACCCCTAAGTGGACATCCATTATGCTATAAGTAGACCCCCTGTGGGTCTTACCACTAAGAAAAGATTGTTCTCAAAAACGTTTCGTATATAGTTCTTCAAATTATGTTTTGCTATGACAATCACACTGATGATTTGCGGACATTTACGAAAGTAATTACGTAAGTGGTAACAATGAAACTGGGTTTGTGATTATATTTTGTATCTTTTCATTTGTCTTGCTCACCTAGGTTCTGGCGTTTGCTGAATTTTCCTTGAAAACAATCTTTTTTTAGTGATATGACCATAGGGGTCCACTTAGGGGTCATCCCTCTTATATGTATGTAATATAATTTTTCTGAATCTTCAGATTTTTCAATATGCTAGGCCACTGGTTTTAAATTGATATTAATCAAATTTTTCACCCTTATTATTTTATATAATAACAGAAGTGGTTGTGTGGTAAGTAGCTTGTTTATTAACCACATGGTCCCGGGTTCAGTCCCACTGAAACCTTGGGCAAGTGTCCTACGGAGCCTCGGGCTACCAAAGCCTTGTGAGTAGATTTGGTAGACGGAAACTGAAAGAAACCCTTCATATATATATATATATATATATATATATATATATATATATATATATATATATATATATATTATATATATATTATGGAATTAGGATGAGTCTGGAATATGAAAAATCTGTAATAGGTCACATGTAGACAAGCATAATGTTGACGAGTCATAGTTTGGTGTCACAAGTAAAAAAATTCGGAATGGATGGAAAAGAGGTGCATAGGGAATACTTTACGGCTGTTTCTGGAATGGCTGCAAAATTCAGTAACGATTGCGAAATTAACAGAACTTTTCTAGCAACTATGTTGGTGTTTTTTGCTAATGCCAATTTATCCCTGTTATCTTCCAAAATGGAAGTCGTGCGGAAGTAATTGACGAATGTTTTTTCACTTCGAGAACCTCAAGTTGCCCATCAATATATCTGTATTCAGACGATAACGACGAAAAGTTTGTAGACTAAAGATTAGAATATCATATAACAAAACTGTTTTGCATAGTTATTTTCTTATCTAATACAACGATGACATAAAAAGGACAACCATCTCAGTAATAACCGGGTCATGTTACTTAAATCACTTACCAAATACGCTGTACACTTTTATATTCGTGTTTGCTCATATGTATTTCTATATGTTTTCTTTCTGTTTTCTTTCAGCAACACTGGTATCGGCATGTCATCAGTCTTTTCGCGTGTAGGAGGCATATGTGCCCCTTTTCTTCTTGAATTATCTACGTATGTCTATTGGCTCCCTTTAACTACTTTTGGCATAATCTCCATATTATTTGGTTTTCTTCTTCTGCTTCTACGAGAGATGAAAGATTCTTCTTTACCCCAGTCTATGGACGATATGGGAAAATTAAGGAAACATTCCGAAAAGTTGTGAGATCGACGAGTAATCAGTTTGTGATGAGAATTTTATGATGAGAATATTTCAATTCAGATTTTTAACATTCACATTAAACCATACATTTTTGTTATTTTCATGTAAATAGAAAGGATGTATTCGATAACGGACACATTACTGATTTTTTGTATCGATGTATCGATCCCGCCGGCATTGACGAATTAAGAAGAAAAGAAAAAGAAGTGAACAAAGCAGCGAAATGAAATTTATAATTATGGGATTTGTGACTGGAAACTTAAGAAACCATGTTTAAACACCTCAAGACATATAGTTCAACAATCTACCGTTTATATCTAAATAAGTCTAAACTAACAAAAAGGAAAAAAAACCCAACAAAACAAAAACAAAACAGCTTCCATGGCATTGAACAAGAGTTCGATTTTTATCTATAGGACACCTACTGTATGAGACGACAGTCTGTTACTGGCATACATCCAGACGATATCCTACAACATATTCTGGACAGTGAAATGAGCCAAACAAAGACGAAATTTTAGGTAAACGAAGTTAGGTAGACTAGATTAATTCATCATGTGGAATCTCCACTCCTGTGTTTATAAAAATACTCTGAACCCCAAAGAAGTAAGATGATTTCTGCCTCGAGGAATAGAAAAGATAAAATGAAGGTTCGTTGAAGTTTGATTGCCAAAGCCAGAACATAACTTTTATACTTTTGTGCTTCACCAGTGATTAAAGAAAAGAGAGAATATGATGACGTGTACAACACAAACTACAATATTACTTTCTCACTCTACCTCACTATTTGATGAACGACAAACTTAGCTTCTTCACACCTAAAATCATCGAACATTTCTGTCATATTCAGTCTTGTTAATAAAACTTTTCTTTTCAATTTTCTGCATACCTGAAAACATATGAAATCAATTCTTTCCTTTTCGTCCGTAGGATTAAGTAAAAGTTTCATCTCGATTAAATACTGCGGTTCACAAAGGGAATGCAACCGTTCTCGGAGATACAAGGTAGGGCCTCAATGTGTTGGCTCAATTTGCTAAGAATAGCAATTAAATCTCTCTGCTAAATGAAGGACACATTGGATAATATAGTCGAAGATGTACAAAATGTGCGATGGTCATGTGTAGAACGTCTTTTATCATGCATATGTTACTTTAGAGCAGATTTTCGGATTAAACAAGAAAAACGCCACTATATAGAGCGTGTCATGGTTGTCACAACGTGTGGAGGATTATCTGTATATATTTATATGCTTACAGTCAGTTTTTATCTGATTCGTGGTGCAAACGATTACTGGTCAACAAAGCCAGCAACAACCAATTAACGACAACAGCAGTCACAACAACAGTAACGACAAAAATAGCGGTTAAGAGTTTCCAGTAACAACGAAACCGTTACTAAATATTTAACACAAACACTTTTAAAATGAACAAGAACGACATGAGCAACAGAGAAAGTCTTTATTCAGAAATAACACCAACATTGATTTAGGAGTGTATGAAATTATAACATCATTGATTGCAGAGTCATGAATATCTGTGAAAAAGTGAAACTGGTGGAAAGCGTAAACATTCCATTTTTATTCCAAGTTTACCATAAACATTTTAGTACATTTTCTTTATTCTGTTATTCTTGTTATAGTCATTTGACTACGGCCATGCCGGAGCACCGCCTTTAGTCGAGCAGGACTTATTCTTTGTAAGCCCAGTACTTATTCCATAGGTCTCTTTTGCCGAACCGCTACGTTACGGAGACATAAACACACCTGTATCGGTTGTCAAGCGATGTTGGGGGGGGGGGAGGGAAAACACACACTCACAAACATATACACACATATATACACACATACATACATATATATACACATATATACGACGGGCTTCTTTCAGTTTCCGTCTACCAAATCCACTCACAAGGCTTTGGTCGGCCTGAGGCTATAGTAGAAGACACTTGCCCAAGGTGCCACGCAGTGGGACTGAACCCAGAACCATGTGGTTCGTAAGCAAGCTACTTACCACGCAGCCACTCCTGCGCTTGTATTCAGCATAATTTAACACTTCAGTATTGTTTTACGTGCCACCGGCATGGGAGCCAGCCAGGAGGCACTGGCATCGGACGCCGGAGAATGGTTGTGAAGACAGTTTTAGAAAATCGAGTAAAATATCCCTACAGACAGAAAACAAATGTGGCCTGCATCTACGACATTAAATCGCAGTCTGTACCTCGCAGATTCCGACTGAGCGCTGTGTACCTATTTGTTTACTACACACAAGGGGCTAAACACAGAAGGAACAAACAAGGACAGACAAACGGATTAAGTCGATTATATCAACCCCAGTGGTACTTAATTTATCGACCCCAGTGGTACTTAATTCATCGACCCCGAAAGAATGAAAGGCAAAGTCGACCTCGGCGGAATTTGAACTCAGAACGTAACGGCAGACGAAATACGGCTACGCATTTCGCCCGGCGTGCTAACGGTTCTGCCTTTTCACCGCCATAGCGCTGTGTGCCATTTAGTCACACGACTACTGAGAGGGGAGTCTGTCCTTTATAGATTCAAATATGAGCTTCAGTCTTCATGTTTATTGATAAAAAAAAATGTTCTCACATTTGAAAAGCTAATAAACAGTGTTATAAACGGCGAACCCTGTTTTAGCTCAGTCATGCAGAGCGCACAACCGAAGTCTGAGACTTACAAAGTTCAATTCTCTGTAGTGGTCGCTGCTCACTTTCTTTCCGCTTATTTAGGCTATTTTACCCGATATCCTAAAGCTATTTTCACAGCTATTTACTTGTGTCTATGATTTTTCTTCAATTCTAAAAATATTTCACCCCTTACTTAACGCCTCAACACACACACACACACACACACACACACCACACACACACACACATACAGGGGTTGGACGAAATAATGGAAACCCCTTAAAATTACAAACAAATTTATTTTAATATGGGGTAGGACCGCTTTTGGCAGGAAGTACAGCTTGAATTCTATGAGGTATAGACTCGTACAAAGTCTGAATTGTTTCTAAAGGAATTTTTGTCCATTCTTCAGTTAAAACAGTATTTCCCCAGGCCATCTCTAACTTAATAGCACTACCTGGTAAACTCATTCAAATCAGGAACCGGACAACATGGCCTACTCTAGGTGAGAGTTATTGTTTATGGAGACGTATCCGCGTGTAGGAGGTTTATCCAGAATTTCTTGAAGGAATTTATCCAAAGACTACTTGAAATTTATGGGGCCTGCTTCTGCTTTAATGTGTTTTTGCTGTAATGTTAAAGTGAGCGGGATGAAATTGATGTGAAATGATTGTACCGTATTGTTGTTATGTGATACGAGTATGATTTATGTCGCGGGCGGATAGCACGGAATCCAAGTCTTCGGAGTATCTTAAAGGCCATGCCAATATCATTTGGGCAACGCTGATGGAATATTTCCCACATCAGGCGACTTGCTCGAAACAGCAGCAAAATATCTCATAATTTATACGCTGTTGTTTTAAATATGATATGAAACATCTTACATGTCTTAGAAGCTTTCAAATGTTTGGTGAAACTTAAGTTCTTTTTATTTTCTTTGGAAACCTGAATTCAGTTCGATAGAATTTTCTTTAAATAAAAATGAACATTTCTGAAAGAAATGAAGCATATTTCTACATTTGTTCTTATTGTTGTTGTTGTTGTTGTTGTTATTGTTGCTTAACTCCAAATGTGCCCTGCTGGAGCAAACATGTTATCAAAGTTTACCCTGCAATCGCCACCGCCACCGGCACCACTCACCACCACATCCCTCACATTATCATTGGTTGCAACACCTTCATCGTTACTAACGTGACCACGACCACCACCACTGAAACAACAACTTGACGGCCTGCGGCAGATGAATGATAATAATCAATCATTATGTTAGGAAATGGTGGATGGTCTGTGATGGTAAAACATTATTCACTGGAGAAGACGAGGGATCTAATGTTGGTGGGTAACAGTAAACCCTACTAAAAAAATAGTTAGAGACATCGCCCTTGCGCACACATGCACTCGCACACACACACACGCACACACACACACACACACACACAATTAAGTAGAGAATCTAGTGGTGATCTGCGAGTCTGAGCAGTTTATGAAGATATGTGACGGCAACGACCCGTCTCTCTGACCAAATTAATACAAATGAATTAGAATTGATCTGAGTGAGAGGAATTCTGTAATTGGTCTTTGACAACCAAAAAGAATTAAAAGAAGGAAGAAATTATAAAATAAGATCTGATACTCACTCAATAAGTTCTGAGGTTTTGGCATTGGACAAAGCTCTCCTCTCAGCTGTAGAAATGAGTTGTGACATTAGTGGTGCCAAGCTGTATCGGCCCCTTTGCCTTTCCCTTGGATAACATCGGTGGCGTGAAAAGGGGAGGTTGGTATGCACAGGTGACTGTTGGTCTTCTATAAATAAACTTGCTCGACCTTTCGGAAGGTAACTTTCTAGGTGCAAGCCCAGGGTCATTCGTGACCGAAAGGGGTTCTTTACCCTTTACAATTTATGCATATATGTATACGTACATATATGTACGTGTGTAACTCTGTGTGTGTGTGTATGTGTGTGCGTGCGACTGTATATATGTGTATGTACATCTCGTCAGCAGTTGCAGGCCATAGTCACCCGCTAACTACAGGAAATTAGAATTAACCCATAAAATTCCACCTTTTAACTGTGCTCCGCCATCCAAAACGCCAAGGAAGAAATCTTGTTCGGAATGAGTTTATCCCAACACTCTGAATGAATTTTCTTCAGTGAAAGGCCATCAGATTTATAGTGACAGGGACATAACTCTTCAAAGCTATATGCTTCTCATTATCTTCCTTACATCATTCACTGGGAGATTATTATTATATTATATCAGCGGTTTTCAACCAGGGTTCCTAGGAACCTTAGGGTTCCGCCAGTACAGTCCAGGGGTTCCGCAAGAAGTTACAAAACTGCTAAAATCGGCAGTAATTTTTAATTCTCCTGTGCAGATATATGTGAAGAAGACTATTAAATTATTGCACAGGGGTTCCTCGAGCCAGTGAAATGTTTTCTTGGGGTTCCGCTCCAGCAAAAAGGTTGAAAACACTGTATTATATTATAGCCCTCGCCATATCGCGGTTCACCAATCGCGGTTCACCTACCGCGGTTTATTATTTAAGCTTACACCGATTCCTCCATGGTGTTGTTTTGCATTTATAATAAAATAAATATATACAAATTATAAACATAATAATATAAAAATACTGTACAGAACTGTTTCTACTTCGCGGATTTTCACCTATCGCGGGTGGCTTTGGAACGTACCTTATTGACCCCCAGAAAGTTGAATGCCAAAATTGATCTACACGGGGAGAAAACTCAGAACGTCAAATAACTTGAACAAAATCAGCGATGCATCTGCTAATTCGCTGCCACGCAGTTCGGGCATTCCTTGTCATAACAATTTTAGTAACGAAATATTAGCGTAATGTAAAATAGAGGCACTTATTAAAAAATGGTACTGCCAAATCCCTGGAACAATCGAGACAAACCCGTCCATTATTACTATGATTTATATTTTATTATTATTGTTGTTGTTATTGTTAAATATCTAGAAATACTAATTAATCGTCAAATTTTGTTACATGTAATTTTGTTTTGTTGTTCAATTTTAGCAGGTACAGCCACCATATAGAGAATTAACATTATCTTAGCTGTTTCTATCTATCTAATATGGTATTTCGAATGCATTTCTTTCGAATGTGTTCATTTCGTCGACTAACCTGTTCCGCTCATTACGGTTTCATTAAAATAAATCACAGAGCAGGGTTTATGTCTCATATTTTCCAATGCTTCCAGTTATTTGCATAATTGAGAAGGACCTGTGTATAGGAAACTTCCCCTATACTAAATAGGAAATATTCATAGAAGATAAACCTCCAAACCCACAGTTTACACAGGTAGAGTAGAATAGTTAGTGAGCTGTTATGTAGATAGATGTATGTATGTGTGTGCTGGTGTATGTATGTATATATGCACATGTATGCAAGCATATGGATATGAAAATAAACAGATCAAAATACAGACAGATAGGTACATAGGTTATAAGAACAGACAAGCACTTGATACGCAAATGGAGACTGAAACACATGACCATATATACAAACACACTTTACTCCACACAAGGACATATGTGGAGACACGGGTCCACACATATAGAGATGCACATCCATACATACACACATGGTACATAGTTGCAAAATACACACACACACACACACACACAAACACTCAGGTGCATACATATATAAACACACACATACATAAAAAATATACAAACACGGACATGCAAGCACATGAATATGCAGAATACATACATACAGATGCACACACATACATACATATATATGCATATGCATACGCACACATATATACATACATACACACATACATACATGCATATATACATACATACATACGTACATACATACATACATACATACATACATACATACATACATACATACATACATACATACGTACATACACACATACACACATACATACATGCATACATACATACGTACATACACACATACACACAGAGTCAGTTATTTACTGATTCTATTGAAAAGATTGCAAGACGCAACGAAAAGTTTTAAGAAAATAAAAATTAGAAATAAATGGAAATTTTACCTGTGAGTGTGTTAAATTATAAGGCACAAAAAGAAAATGACTCTCCCCAAACACAACGGAATATGCTTCAACACACGAACTCACAAAAAGAATCTTGCAAACCAAATCCAAAAACGAAATGTGTGTGTGTGTCTATATATATATATATATTATATATATATATATAAAATAAATATAAGAGAGTGGTCACTATATGGCTCACTCTAGCACTAGTTAATCCAAAAGGTTTCAACCACAAAAATACATGTTTCCCATGAAAGTCAGTACGATTGTTAGCTCACACGAACAGGGCAAATAAAAAATAACAAAAATACAGATTATTTTGGGACAATTGTTTCGCTATTAATGAATTAAATGTAATTTTACTTACAAAAAAATCCACTTGTAGCTCCTCAGCCAAAACTATCTGGATGAAATCCACTCAATCACACGCCAGATTTTACCATAACGATAAATACGCGTGTGGTTCAATTGATAACTAGTGCTAGAGTGAGCCATATAGTGACCACTCTCTTATATTTATTTTGTAAAAATATTATAATATATTATAAAATATTATAATAATCCAGGTTTCTCGGAGCACTAGGCCACTTGGTGTAGAATAGATATACTATTAAATTAGTATCTAATTCTCTCACCCTTATTAATTAATTATAATTATGCTGCATTTATTTCTAAATGCTGGTTGTTTTCCGTGAAATTGGCGCGCTGTTAGTTGGGGCATTTGAATTATAACGTCGGATGTAATCAATTGAACCACACGCGTATTTATCATTATGGTAAAATCTGGCGCGTGATTGAGTGGATTCATCCAGATAGTTTTGGCTGAGGAGCTACAAGTGGATTTTTTTGTAAGTAAAATTACATTTAATTCATTAATAGCGAAACAATTGTCCCAAAATAATCTGTATTTTTGTTATTTTTTATTTGCCCTGTTCGTGGGAGCTAACAATCGTACTGACTTCATGGGAAACATGTATTTTTGTGGTTGAAAACTTTTGGATTAACTAGTGCTAGAGTGAGCCATATAGTGACCACTCTCTTATATTATTTTGTAAAAATATTATAATATATTATAAAATATTATAATAATCCAGGTTTCTCGGAGCACTAGGCCCCTTGGTGTAGAATAGATATACTATTAAATTAGTATCTAATTCTCTCACCCTTATTAATTATTATAATTATGCTGCATTTATTTCTAAATGCTGTATTTTGTTTTCCGTGAAAATTTGGCGCGCTGTTAGTTGGGGCATTTGAATTATAACGTCGGATGTAATCAATTGAACCACACGCGTATTTATCGTTCTGGTAAAATCTGGCGTGTGATTGAGTGGATTTCATCCAGATAGTTTTGGTTGAGGAGCTACAATGGATTTTTTTGTAATAAAATTACATTTAATTCATTAATAGCGAAACAATTGTCCCAAAATAATCTGTATTTTTGTTATTTTTTATTTGCCCTGTTCGTGTGAGCTAACAATCGTACTGACTTTCATGGGAACATGTATTTTTGTGGTTGAAACCTTTTGGATTAACTAGTGCTAGAGTGAGCCATATAGTGACCACTCTCTTATATTTATTTTGGTAAAAATATTATAATATATATATATAAATATTATAATAATCCAGGTTTCTCGGAGCACTAGGCCACTTGGTGTAGAATAGATATACTATTAAATTAGTATCTAATTCTCTCACCCTTATTAATTAATTATATATATATATATATATACATACGGCCGGCTTCTTTCAGTTTCCGTCCACTAAATCCACGAGCATGGCTTTTATTGACCCAAAGCTATAGTAGTAGACACTTTCCACCATGACACGCATCGGGAGTGAACCCGCAATCCTGTAGTTGGGAACACATGTGAACATATTAAATGTTTTCCTGAATAACTTCTTAAAGCTTTCTACATTAAAATATCTAGAAACACTGGTTTAATTATGATAATTTATGCGAATGGCATCTCTGAGTAATTGACTTCTGGTTTTTATTTTCTCAATATGTTAATTTTTACGATTATTTTTGTTCCGTATTTTACATTTGTTTAGTGATTCTTTCGTCAGTCGACAAATGCAGTTAATCTGTTCTTCGACGGTTTAATAAGACTGAAAAATGACACAAATTGTCTCCCTTACTTGCAGAAATGCTTTAATTAATATTGATAAGCTAGGTGTTCTGGAGAAGTAGAGAAATCGATTACATCAACCCCAATGTCTAACTGGTACTTATTTTATCAACTCCGAAAGAGATGAACGGCAAAGTCACTCTCGGCAGAATTGAAACAAAGAAAATAAAGTCGGAAGAAATGTCGCCAAGCACTTCATCCGGCAGAGTAATGATTCTCCCATCTCGCCGTTTTAATACTTAAAATACTATTAGTCATTAAATAAATGTTGTCATTTGATCATCGCGTAATTAGTTTTAATGGTTACTGGATTAAATACCGAAACACCAACCGAATTATGGTTTCTCATGTTGCTGTCGCTAATGTGTTTGTGTGTTTTTGGTATTTGCCAGGGAAAGGCGGCGAGCTGGCAGAAACGTTAGCACGCCGGGCGAAATGCTTTGCAGTATTTCGTCCGCCGTTACGTTCTGAGTTCAAATTCCGCCGAGGTCGACTTTGCCTTTCATCCTTTCGGGGTCGATTAAATAAGTACCAGTTACGCACTGGGGTCGATATAATCGACTTAATCCGTTTGTCTGTCCTTGTTTGTCTCCTCTGTGTTTAGCCCCTTGTGGGTAGTAAAGAAATAGGTATTTCGTCCGCCGCTGCGTTCTGAGTTCAAATTCCGCCGAGGTCGACTTTGCCTTTCATCCTTTCGGGGTCGATGAATTAAGTACCAGTTACGCACACTGGAGTCGATATAATCGACTTAATCCGTTTGTCTGTCCTTGTTTGTCCCCTCTGTGTTTAGCCCCTTGTGGGTAGTAAAGAAATAGGTATTTGCCAGGGAATGTTGTATTTCCTAATCTCTTTCTTTCTTTCTTTCTTTCTCGTTTTCTTTTTCTTTTTCCTCATTTTGTGATTTTGTTTTGTATTTTTTTTCATTCATAATTTTAGAATATTTTAAAATTTGAAAATAAGTCTTTAAGCGAAATTGATGTAAAACGTAGCTAATTCTCGACATAAGTAAAAATCCCACACACGGGGGGGGGGGGGCGAGAATCGAACTACGCCTCCGCCGAAAGTCGGACATCGTTCTGTCTATCTCTATTCGCCCCCCTCTCTCCCTGTTTCTGTCTCTTTTCTCCTCTCTCACTCCCTCTCCGTTTCTTCCCCCCCTCTCTCTCTCTCTTTCTCTCCCACACACACTCGCGCTCTCCCTCTCACACCGTGACTATTAATTCTCAGGCACAGAAATATTTGATAATATGTGCTAATGGAACGTTAATTAATTTCTAATGAATAAGATCTCTTGTTAATTTATTCCTCATCAGCAACTCGTTATCATCTTAAACAGGGCCATAGTAAAGGTACTTTACTCGCCAGTTTCGGGGGAGGGAAAAATTACACTGAAGATATACAGCGATACAAGAACATACACATATACACACATGAACACACACTCATAAACGCATACGTATATTCATATGTATTATAGTTGGTAGAGGAGAATCAGATATTCTCCGCAGAGAATTCACTCAGCAGTGCTCAAGAGAATTAAGCTTGAGCGGATAGAGAAGTAAAATTTAGGGATAAGCGAGTTGGAAACAGCTGTGGGGATTTGTAATGCTTTTCTTTAACCCCTTTTTTTCATAACTAGCAGAACCTCGGAAGAAGTAATTGCCCAAACGAGGGTTAATCTGCTAGCTAATCGTAGGGCCAAAGATAGCTTAATCAAATGAAGTTAACATTGTCGTCAAGAGATCCCATGTTGACTGGGAGGAGATTCGACTGGAAATGCGTGGAAAGCACAGAGTGAGAGAAGAAGAAGAAGAAGAAGAAGAAGAAGAAGAAGAAGAAGAAGAAGAAGAAGAAGAAGAAGAAGAAGAAGAAGAAGAAGAAGAAGAAGAAGAAGAAGAAGAAGAAGGAAAGCGTGTCTGCGAAGAGATAATCTATGGAAGTGGGGAAATGTCTGAACTTGTTAAGGAAAAGAATAAGAATAGGAAAAGGAAGAAGAAAGAGTGAGGGGAGAGGACTAGGGAGAAAGGGCCTGGTGTTGATGAAGGGAACGTCTTTGTGAATTTAGGGTGGGGGTCATTTAATGAGTCTACCGTAGAATGAATAAGTAAATATAGATAGATAGATAGATAGATAGAGAGAGAGAGAGATAGAGAGACAGACAGATTGACAGTCAGACTGAGAGACATACATATATACATACATACAGACAGATAGACAGATAGACAGACAGACAGACAGATAGATAGACAGGTAGATAGATAGATATATAGATAGATAGATATAGATAGATAGATAGATAGACAGACAGACAGACAGACAGGTGGATAGACAGACAAAGAGATAGACAGACAGACACACAGAGAGGCAGACAGATTGTCAGTCACACTGAGACATACAGACTGACAGACAGACAGACTAGTTTACGTGTCTGTTCCTAAGAGAAAGCTATTAAGGTATCGGCTGAGCTGTCATTTTGATAAACTAGATGCAGGTCAAGGTTTTCTGAAGCCGATATCAATATAAAGAAGCTCGCCTCTCGATTCTTCTAAGCAAATCTCAAAGATGGACGAAGCAACAACTGATTTTGTTTCTGACGAAGAGAAACCAGAAGTCATACCTGAAGGTAATCAACTGCATTTTTAAAATTCATTTCTTGAATTTAATTAGTCTACAGTTGAAGTAGTTGATCTAATAGACTTTTAGACTGGTTTTGATGATGTTGTTTAGGAAGAGGTCGTTCCGGAATGACCACCACTTCTTGTTTTCAGAGATTTTAAAAATTCAGTCGTACGAGTGTCCACACACAAGGCCTAATTTTAGTTCAACATATACATACATACATACATCTTTATATATAAAAGTAAGGTTGTGTGTCTGTTTACTCCGATTTAGATTCCTAACTACTCCCACATTTTGCGGTGCAGTTTAACCAAGACCGAGTATCTTATAGTCGTGATTCATATCAAGCCTTTCTGGTATTAGCGCGCGTCTACGATGAGTCAACGATTTAAAAAAAAATTTACCATAATTTTTTTCCATTTTTAATGCATTTTTTGCTATTTTTTGACTATAACTCTCTAAAAATGCTTTATAGTTATTTCCCTTACAAACCCGAGCAACGCCGGGTGATACTGCTAGTACATAAGAAAATAGGGTAATAAAAAATAAAATATTATTGCCCGTGGCCTAGCACAAAAGACGAATTAGTCATTAGACTATATATTATTCATATAGAAATATAATAAAAAGGTTTCCAAATAAGGAAACGTTGTGCTAGACACACAAAAAGGGATAAATTCATGGAAGGAATGTAAATTAAAAACATTTACCATCTCAGCTATATCCCAGACAAGGCAAATACATACGTACATACATACATACATACATACATACATACATACATACATACATACATACACATAAATACATATAGATATGCACGCATATATAGAGACAGGCATGCGTACACATAAATATGTATATATTAAATGCTCGAAATACGAGAGTAGAAAAACAGCCGACAACTGATGAAGGGTCGTTCTTTATGTTGTTTGTTTTGTTTTCCATTTGTGTCTTTCGTTGTTCGAAGAAAAAGTTCATATTCCGTGTCTTCATACTTCGTATTTTTTGTTGAATACGTTTCGTGACGTCTTGTGCTCACATATGCATATATGTATATGTGTGTGTGTGTGTGTTTGTGTATGTATATATACGTATAGATGTATGTACGTATAGTATGCATATATACACATATATATATTATTCATATTATATATATATATATATATATATTATATATATATATATATAATATATATATATATATATAATATATATATATATAACATTATATATAAGGGCTTAATAAAATAAATTACTTTGCCACATACTGAACTCATTAGAAATAGCAGCTAAAGAAATTTCTTCAGCTATTTCTAATACTTAAAGAAGATCTCTCTCAGATAGTGTTTGCCTAAACTAACTCACAAAAGTATGGGGGAAAAAACATTAAAAAATCAAGTGCAAAGGTTATTTGAGAACGTACGTTTCTAGATTAGTCAATTCGACATTTCTTTCTTCAGCTCAGAATTCCTTGAATCGGATTTGGGAACACTGAAAGTCGGGAGCATACCCTTTCGGCTTCTAATCACCTCTAGAATTCTGCTCGAACTAAAAGTGCTATCAAATTCGAATATACAAGCGAAGAATTTCTGCTCTCCCCTTTCCACCAGCGTGGGTTAAAATTGACAAACACCATGTATTAACGGTGAAAACCGCAGCATTTAGCAGAGAAAGATGAATTATAATTTCAACAATTGAGGGTAAAATTAATTAATTATTAATCAATTTCACCAAGTATTCAGTATGTAAAGGGACCATTATAGGCGAATTCAAAATATTACATTATATATAAGGGCTTAGTAAAATAAATTACTTTGCCACATACTGAACTCATTAGAAATAGCAGCTAAAGAAATTTCTTTAAGTAATTTATTTTACTAAGCCCTTATATATAATGTAATATTTTGAATTCGCCTATAATGGTCCCTTTACATACTGAATACTTGGTGAAATTGATTAATAATTAATTAATTTTACCCTCAATTGTTGAAATTATAATTCATCTTTCTCTGCTAAATGCTGCGGTTTTCACCGTTAATACATGGTGTTTGTCAATTTTAACCCACGCTGGTGGAAAGGGGAGAGCAGAAATTCTTCGCTTGCATATTCGAATTTGATAGCACTTTTAGTTCGAGCAGAATTCTAGAGGTGATTAGAAGCCGAAAGGGTATGCTCCCGACTTTCAGTGTTCCCAAATCCGATTCAAGGAATTCTGAGCTGAAGAAAGAAATGTCGAATTGACTAATCTAGAAACGTACGTTCTCAAATAACCTTTGCACTTGATTTTTTAATGTTTTTTCCCCCATACTTTTGTGAGTTAGTTTAGGCAAACACTATCTGAGAGAGATCTTCTTTAAGTATTAGAAATAGCTGAAGAAATTTCTTTAGCTGCTATTTCTAATGAGTTCAGTATGTGGCAAAGTAATTTATTTTACTAAGCTCTTATATATAATGTAATAGTTTGAATTCGCCTATAATGGTCCCTTTACATACTGAATACTTGGTGAAATTGATTAATAATTAATTAATTTTACCCTCAATTGTTGAAATTATAATTCATCTTTCTCTGCTAAATGCTGCGGTTTTCACCGTTAATACATGGTGTTTGTCAATTTTAACCCACGCTGGTGGAAAGGGGAGAGCAGAAATTCTTCGCTTGCATATTCGAATTTTTAGCACTTTTAGTTCGAGCAGAATTCTAGAGGTGATTAGAAGCCGAAAGGGTATGCTCCCGACTTTCAGTGTTCCCAAATCCGATTCAAGGAATTCTGAGCTGAAGAAAGAAATGTCGAATTGACTAATCTAGAAACGTACGTTCTCAAATAACCTTTGCACTTGATTTTTTAATGTTTTTACCCCCATACTTTTGTGAGTTAGTTTAGGCAAACACTATCTGAGAGAGATCTTCTTTAAGTATTAGAAATAGCTGAAGAAATTTCTTTAGCTGCTATTTCTAATGAGTTCAGTATGTGGCAAAGTAATTTATTTTACTAAGCCCTTATGTATAATGTAATATTTTGAATTCGCCTATAATGGTCCCTTTACATACTGAATACTTGGTGAAATTGATTAATAATTAATTAATTTTACCCTCAATTGTTGAAATATATATATATATATATATAAATATATATATATATATATATATATATATATATAGTTGTGTCTGGGGAGAATCATTTTCTTTTTGTGCCTTATAATTTAACACACTCACCAGTAAAATTTCCCCTTATTTCTTATTTATTTTCCTAAAATTTTCGTTGCATCTTGCAACCTTTTCAATAGTTTTGACTCTGTTCGTTTTAATTAAAGCATTTCTGCAAGTAAGGGAGACAATTTGTGTCATTTTTCAGTCTTATTAAACCGTCGAAGAACAGATTAACTGCATTTGTCGACTGACGAAAGAATCACTAAACAAATGTAAAATACGGAACAAAAATAATCGTAAAAATTAGCATATTTTTGTTTGTTTGTGCGCATGTGTGTGGGTCAGTGTGTGTGTGAGTGTGCGATGCATGCATGCATATACGTAAGTATGTATGTATGTATGTATGTATGTATGTATGTATGTATGCATGCATGTATGTATGTATGTATGTATGTATGTATGTATGTATGTATGTATGTATGTAAGTATGTATGTATGTATGTGTGTATGTATGTATGTATGTATGTATGTATGTATGTATGTATGTATGTATGTATGCATGCATGTATGTATGTATGTATGTATGTATGTGTATGTATGTATGTATGTATGTATGTATGTAAGTATGTATGTATGTATGTGTGTATGTATGTATGTATGTATGTATGTATGTATGTATGTATGTATGTATCTATCTATCTATGCATGTGTGTGTGTGTATATATGTGTGTATGCATATGTATATATGTATGTGTGTGTGTGCATCTGTATGTATGTATCCTGCATATTCATGTGCTTGCATGTCTGTGTTTGTGTATTTTCTATGTATGTGTGTGTATGTGAGCGTGTGTTTGTATACGTATGCACCTTTGTCTCCTCGTGTGTGCATGTCTGTGTGTGTATGTCTGTGTGTGTGTGTGTGTGTGTGTATTTTGCAACTATGTACCATGTGTGTATGTATGGCTGTGCATCTCTATATGTGTGGACCCGTGTCTCCGCATATGTCCTTGTGTGGAGTAAAGATGTGTGTGTGTATATATAGTCACGTGTTTCAGTCTCCATTTGCGTATGTCTGCTTGTCTGTTCCTATAACCTATGTACCTATCCATCTGTAAGTTGATCTGTTTATTTTCATGTCCATATGCTTACATACAAACAAAAAAAAATTAAAAAACAAATAAATACATGTGCATACACACACACACCCACGCACACACATACATCTATCTACATAACAGTCCACTAACTATTCTACTCTACCTGTGTAAACTGTGGGTATGAAGGTATAATATTTACTATGTATATTTCCTATTTAGTATTGGGGAGGTTTCATTTATAAGGTCTTACTTCCGTATTTGTGTGAGTGTTGGGTCTTTTGGGTGCTTGGATAAGATGCGGATGTCAAGTTAACCCAGGTTGCCTCCATGTTGGTCTTTAGCATATTGGTAGAGTAAGGAGGACTGTTTTTTGTCGTCATATTGTCTCAAATGATCATTTAGTCTTTCCGCAATGCTCCTAGATGTCTCCCCTATGTACGTCATGTTCATGTCTTTACAAGCACCTTCTATGCATCTTATGCTGTAAACTACATTTCGAGTTCTACAGTTAATACCAGGGCTAATTCTACATACCATGCAGTTATCATTGGTGCATATGGTATTCTCAAAGGGGTACGTCCTACATAGTTGGGATCTGAATGAGTTCCCTGGCTTTACAAAAATCTTAATATTGAGTTTGGTTTCCTTCAGACCTTTTCTAAATCTACGGGCTAGTTCTCCATGGGCTGTGGCCTCTACAAATATCACTCCTTGATATTTGTCGGTTTTATACCACGTGTTCGCCCTGTTTGCTTTGTCACAAGTTCTTTGTATCCTATTCCATTCTTTGTTTCTATATCTAGGGCAGGTACCACTGATATTACGTATAATGTTATCTAATTTCTTTCTAGCCCCCACCCTGTACACTCGAATCGTATCTTTCTGATCATATCCAGAGAACTGTATGCGATGCATGAAGTTCTGTATATGTTTTTTGTTTTTATTTCATAGGGTTCGCATAGTGGGGTCACATTGTTCATTATTCAAAGTCTGCTATCAGTATGTTAATTTTCGTGTTGCGTGACAAAGCTGAGTTCTTGTGAATAACATTTTGAAGTCATGGGTTTCATGTAATAAGAGAGGAGGAGCTGCACTCTATTGTTCACAGTTTCTAACCAAAGTTCAGTTTCAAGTACAGGGAATCTATTGTTGGGGTGCTTAGTGGGGTAATCTATAGTTACCTTGATACTTTGGTGGATGGAGTCAGCTATTTGCTGGATGCTCTCCATTACGTTCTTCTCAGTCTCTACATTACCGTCACTAGAGTTGGTTCTAACTATTATATTAATGTCATTTACATATCTACTGTAGAGTAGAAGAGTTGTGGACTGTTCTGCTAACATTTGTTTAAGCTTTCTGTCCCACCAAGTCATGAAGAGGCCAGCCACATCTCCAGCTACACCTATGGCTGCACCTTGAACCTGCATGTATAGTTTTTTGTTAAACTTTACTATGTGGTTCTTCAAGGTGGTTTTTACACTGGCCCCTATTGCATATGCAATCATTTCTTTCACTTGATTGTTGCTCTCAGGTTTTTAGGTGGGTGCGGTCCAGCCACTCCAGCGCTCTGTGGTGCTTTTCTTCACTGCTGAAGTGATGGTGGGTGGTCTTCCCCTCTGTGACCTGGTGGGGCAGAATTTACTAAGGTCATGGTCATCTAAATAGTTACTGTCATAGCATAGTCTGAGGAGGAGGCCCAGTTCCCTGTTGTTGACCTTACGGAATTCCACTTCACTCTCACAGATTACCTGAATGCATTTCTCCACAGGGAAATCTATGTCTATAGACGGGTAGAGTGAAATTACATCCATACTACCCACTACACAACCTGTGAGGTCGTTGGAGTGGTTGAAAGCGCTGATTTTACTGAGATCTTCCGCACTCACACTGACATCCGAAGACATCTCTATGAGAGGTCGCAATACCTGTGAGAGGAATTAGGGCAGTCTATAGTTGCTGGAGATGTTCTCTGCGCAAACTGGTCCGGTTTGGGCCCCGCGACAGGGTTTATGTAGGGTTTGTGGTCTTTGCGTAACCCATATAATGTAGGAACATCATTGTTGGATGCTTGGAAATTGTGTGCCGTCCTTTTTGTAGGTTGGAGTATGTTGCACCACATTCCCATGTGTGCATTGAGGAGTTTTTTCCACTCTTTCTTGTTCTTGTGGTGTAACTTCTCTCATGCTACTGATGTGTTGTTGCATGGTCTGCGCATAGCTCCGTGGGCTATCTACTGATAGTCTGCCAGACTTGTCTGTAGGGAGGCACACTAATTCTCTGTTCCTAATCCGCTGTTTTAGTTTTTGTATGCCTTTGTCAATAGATGAGCTGAGTTGGTGGGTCGTACGGAAGATCTTAGTAAAATCAGTGCATGCAACCACTCCAACGACCTCACAGGTTGTGTAGTGGGTAGTATGGATGTGATTTCACTCTACCCATCTATAGACAGGTATTTTATCCGGTCCCCCTCCAACTCTTAGTCCATGTAATTGAAAAAACTGCATTATTTATGGGATGACCCAATAGCATATATATACATATACATACATACATACATATATATATATATATATATATATATATTATATATATATATGTATGTATGTATATTATATATATGTATGTATAAATGCATATATATGTGCGAGTGTGTACGTATATACGTATTATATCTATGTATGAATATAAATGTCTATGTTGGCATATATGTATATATGTTGCCTATTTCATATTTCAGCTTCGTCCAAGAACTTAGATATTGAAGACGTCTTTGAGGAATGCGGTGGATATGGCTACTTCCAGCTGTTCTTGACTCTCGTGATTGTATTTTTTGTTATAGTTAATGCCATGTTATATATGTCCATGGTTTACATTGGAGTACAAATTCCTTTCACTTGCTTTCCACCTGAACTCAACAGTTCTTTGATCCCTGAAAATATCACCTCCGAAGAATTCCTGGAGGTGTTAAATTACAAAATCGACGAATGTTCTGTTATTGATTTACAACAGGATGACAGTTCCTATGACTTGTCATCGATAAATTCCACGAAGCCACGGAACTGTGAGAGACGACGTTTCGATACGAGAGACATGTCAAGCATTGTTTCAGAGGTAAGACCATTTTTAGAACCAGTTTTCTCGCTTTGGCAGGTTACGTAAAGTTTGATTGAAGCAAATTCACTTCACACCATTTTGTCCCAGCTTAGTTTAGACACGGTCGGGTGACGACCGGAAACATTCTAGCTATGATCATCTGACCAGACAATCTGTTTTTTTTTTTTAATATTCTCAGCCATAGTGATTATTGGATTACATTATATTGTTCCACTTTTCTTTAAACTTTTCTGTTATAAAATGGTAGTTTTTGATTTGGAGGAGATTGATCGTTATTTCTAGCAAACCAAATGACCATGTAAAGACTTTCGCAGTGATTAATGAAAACATTATGTCGAAGTATCAGAAACTTATACACCTGGCTTCTCACTGGCCTTGAGAATAGACAGGTGGGTTTCCCCTACAAGCTTTGTTGTATGATTGTGACGTTCGGGTCGGACGCACGTAATTTCGGGGTCGATTTCACTACAGGGCATAGAACCTCGGGTCAATCAAAATCTTGTAAGGGAAATTTGGTAGACAAAAACTGCATCAAAGACTGTGGGAGGATCCGTTCTTGTTCTTGAGTTTAGAATTCATGTGTCGTTCTTTTCCAACGCTAACGTGTAGTCTCTCTGTGCAATTTGTAGCAAGTATCCGGAGCAAGCCTATGGTTTGAGGATAATATCCACACTACAGCAATCCCCGCTTCCTTTCCGACCACCAAACACGCAATCATGAAAAGGATTATGGTCACTGCACTTCTTGCCCTGGTTAAACCATTGAATAAAGATTATCAGTAGACATGCAAACTTGCTCTCCTTTTTCTTGAAAATATAATTCTTACTATGTCGAAAACTGATCGGAAAACCTTCACATGTGTACCTATTTATTACATGTATATGTAGAAATAAGTAACAAAACCCGTGAAACGTTGTCCCTGTTTGAAGGAGAACTCTGATCCCTCAATTAGATAATCGCATATCCCACAATTGGGTGTTCCACATTTTTTTACTGACGGCTTCTGTGTTGTTGAGCGTATTCGGGCTTGTGTTAAGAGACTTTTCATAGATTTGGGCTGTCTCTTGCTTTTTATAATGGTGTGTGTTTGGAGGATTAAGTTCATTCTGTGGTCCTTTTTTTAGCAGGGGAATGTTTTGAAGGATGGTGTCGAAGGCTTCATTGTTAAGGAGGTTGTGTATGGAGATGTATGGTAGGGCTTTTGGTTGTAAATCCTTCTTTAATTTGGGATGTCTGAGTTCCTCGATATTGAGTTGAAGGGCACGTTGAATACATATGTCAATTAGTGAAGGTGGGTAGTTCCTGGTGATGAGTGTATCTTTTAGTTCATGTAGTCGCGTGTCTCTGGCGTTTGCATTAGAAACTATAGTACATATCCTTTTGGCTAGGTTAAAGGGGATATTCATTCAGGTGTGTCTGGGGTGACATGAATTGAATGGAAGATATTGCTTGGAATCCGTAGGTTTATAGTATATATCTGTTTCTATTGCGGTATTAGATTTCTTAATGAGGATGTCGAGGAAGGGGAGTTGTTGCTGGCTATATTCCATCGTGAATTAGATGTTTACGTCAAGTCCATTTAAAAATGCTTGGAATTCTTTAAGTTTCTCTATATTTTCATGCCAAAGAATGCAACAGTCATCTAAGTATCTCTTCCAGTTGTTTTCTATGTGGATGGAGAAAGGGCTGCCGTATCTTTCTAGAACCTTACGATAAAGACTAATTTCTAGATATCCCATATATATATATATATATATATATATATATCGATGAAGGATGCAGCTATTGGCAAAAGACACCTAGAAATTGTGTTCTTCAACAAGTTGTTCAATGCGATGTTTATTGACATCCCAAGAAAATACAGTTCTTTGTCGCTCTCGCCATTACAAAAGCAGTGAACAAATGAAGGGTCTCTCGGAAACATTGGACGAACAACGTCTTTGTTCACCAATTGCTGTATAAAATAGGTTTGTTTTTGCTTTCTGTTTACAAATTATTTATGATCAGACTGTAAGGACGATAGTCAGAAAGATAGACAGGCAGGCAGGCAAGTAGGTAGGTAGGTAGGTAGGTAGGTAGGTAGGTAGGTAGGTAGGTAGGTAGGTAGATAGATAGGTAGGTGCGTTCGTACGTACATAGGCAGATAGATAAGTAAGCAGAGATAGATGGGAAGATAGGTAAGTAGACAGAAAGACAGACGGCGACAGACAGACAGACAGATAGTTAGATAAATAGATAGATAGATAGATAGATATATTGATTGATTGATTGTTTGATTGATTGATTAATTGATTGATTGATTGATTGACTGTACTACTAAGCGTCATACAAAACTCCCACTTAGAAATGGTTCAAATATTATATATTTGTGGACTTTTACACATCACATGAAAATCATTTCTGCGTGTTGCACGAGATTTTGACAAAGCAATAAAAAGTTTGTCCGGTTATACAATGCTCAACAGAAATCAGATTTAAGAATCGCATTTTTGTGTCTAATTTCAGCAAAATGAACATCGAATACATATTGATAGATCGATGTCAATAATTATTCATATTTATTTAATGTCTGTTTTTTGGAAACTATTATACAGTTTGATTTAGTCTGTGAAAGACGCTGGTTGAAAAACACTGCCTTTTCTGCGCTATTTATTGGCTGCCTTGTAGGTTCCCTAGGATTTGGCATTCTTGCCGACAGGTAAATATTTACTCATTTATTTATTTATTTTATAATGGACGGGTGTGTTGTTGTGTGATTAAGATTTTAATTCTGTAAACTCATGGGATTCCTTCCAGATAGAATCTAAATGAGCGAAACTTTGGACACAACACTTCCGGTTGACCAATACCTTCTGAAAAGAATTTAATGGACTGAAACTCTGCGATTGCCCGTCGTGTGGGTGCCTGTGTGATCTAGCACTTGCACAGCCGGGGCTGCTTATTTATCGTTCTCTAGTGTTTTTTTTAGCTCTATGCGTCCTCAACGCCAATACTGCAGTGTTATGATGTTCATGCATTATATTCACGTTAAGTATGATATACAGATTACTATTTTGTGTGTGTGTTTATTAACCGATATTTATTGGAAGGAGCATCGGCGAAAACCCTATGATCTTCGAAGTCCTCATCATGGAGTTACTGCAAGACATATTTTGCTCTCGCAAAAGCAGTCAACCAATGATTGGTTGGATTCCTATAAAAGATTATTTTCCACCAATTGCGTTATACAATATAAGATTGATTGATTAATTAACAAAGTCCAGTTTTTTAATTGACTTAGATTCCTGTCTCTATTTCCAGTCACAATATGTAATATAAATTGTATGAATTTATTTCAGATTCGGCCGACGTCGTTTATTTTTCGTTGGGTTAGTTATAACTTTGGCTGCTAATACCATCAAAGTAAACTCACCGTCTTTGCTACTGTTTAATATTGCGTACTTTTTTGAAGGATTAGGACAGTCCGGAAGTTACTTTTGCACATATTCACTGAGTGAGTTCTTTTGTATTTCGTCTTTATAATTCACTAACTGAGGTACCCGGTAAAAAATTACCGTTAATAAGATGTCTGCATATAGCCATGAAACACTTTAAGCCAAATTTCGGCATTTTTCAAAAATTTTAAATCTATATTAATGGGTAGAACCAATTTCACGAAAAAATGAGCAGAGTCTGGTAGCGAACCCGTATCGTCGTCATTTTTGTGCATGTGCGTAAAATGGCGAAATTTTACGCTTTGGGGCAGATTTCGTCAAATTGATGTCAGGACGGCTAGTGCGCAAAATGCCCAAATTTTCCTTGAGAAACAAACTGGTCTTAGCTAAGCAAAACCTAAAACGCTGGGGAATTAAAACAACGAATTGGAATAATCAAAACAATTCGCATTGAAATGAAGAATTTAGCAAATGCTAAATAGATTACCGTTAATAAGCTGTCTGTTTATAGCCATGAAACATTTTTCGTCAATATTCGGCATTTTTCGTCAAATTGATGTCACGATGGATTGTGCGAAAATTGCCAAAATTTTACGATATTTGAAAAATAGATACTGATTAAAAATCGATTTTTAAAAAATTCCAAGTGCGTAAATGACTGCATGGATACCCCCCCCCCAGGTGTCATGTTTCATGAAGGTCTGTTTGATAGTCTCAGAGGAGTTAAAGTAACAAATTCACCGTTTATACATATGTTATAGTTACTTTTTCATTATTTTATATTATTATACATTATTCTTCTTTGTCGTGCTTTCAGTGATCGAAATGCTTTGCCTGCAACATCGAATGCCTCTCAATTTTACCCTACACACTGCCTTTCCTATCGGATCAATGTGTCTAGCAGGTATCGCCTATGCAATTCGGGACTGGCAACACCTGCAATATGCCGCTAGTCTTCCTCATCTCTTTTTCTTTTTACTATGGACGTAAGTAAACCATCTTGTAGACCGAGAGCCAGCCCCGATTTGATTAGACTTGAAGCTCCAAATTACTGGCAAGGCACAATATGTGGACAAATGGTCCTAATACCATGAAACGTGATTCTTAAGTATGCTTACGTATGGATTAACTAATTATGAGATAATCAACTTCCGTAAATAATTAATTCAATTTGACTTTTAGCTCCAGTAATGAATCACATTGAATATTACTCCTTAGACACAAGTTATACTTGAAAGAAAACTTAAGAAAAAAAAATGGGTATGGAAAAACAAATTAAGAAGTTTTAATTGGACACTTAATTAAGAATTAATTAGAATTTCTGCTCCAGCGTCAATTACTTCGCAGAATTGTTCACTAAACCCAACTGAATCTATTCATGTCACTTAAGAAACATTCTAGGTAAGGATTTCTAATTTAAGAAACATTTCTACTAATCACTATACACTAATCAAGGAGAAACATGGAGCTTCAAGTCTAATCATATCGGGACTGGCTCCTCCATTCTTAGTAGTAATTACTATTAATAAAGTGAAAGTCATTATTTTTATTATTTTATTAAAATTCTCAGCTTATTTTGCTGGGTTGTGTATGATGGAAAGCGTCAGCTACCCAAAGCCAGCAGAGTAAAGTTCCAAGCAATGCTTATTTTTGTAGGTGTTCTTTCACACTTGTATCAATCTTTTGGTGCCAATTACTATTAGTTCCACGTCTATTCTCCTCATTGACCACAGCCTTTGTATTTCCCACTTCAAATCGTTGTCGTTGTTCGGTTTTTCTTCTTTCTCTTTGATTCTGCTGTCACCGGGACATTCTATGTCGATTATCAGACAAGTTCTTTCTTTTTTTATTCAACACAACAATTTCCGGTTTCTGATGTCTGGTCAGGTGATCGCACTGAATCATTGCATCTCATAGGATTTTGCAATCTTCATTATCCTTTTGGGATTTGCTCATACCAGATCTTTGCCCTTAGTAGGCCGTGATTTCCACAGAGCTCCCAAAGGATCATCCTTGCCATATTGTCATGTCTTTTGTATTCGCATTGTGCCAATTTTGGGAATTCGGTAACGATGTGCCATACCGTTCCACTCCTCTCACTACACATTCTGTATATGTCACTCTCGGCTGTGTTGTCTATTTTGCACTTCACAAAGTTGGTCCTTATCGCTTGTTCTTGAGCTGCGCGTATAAGTGCTTCTGTCTCTATCTTCAGGTCATTCCTCCCCATTCGTCTTGATGTTCATACCTCGTGCAAACTGTCCGTACATTTTTTCTCCTTCCATGCTGTTTCTTTTTTTTTTGTGTTCTTTTCCTCTCTTTAAGTTTTTTCTTTACACAATTACCAATTTTGATGACGCCGGACTTCTTCACGAGAGCGGACAGCAGTCTGCTGTCAGAGGTCTCACAGGGTCTCTTTCGGCATATCATAAGCTTTGATACTTGGCTGTTACTTACCATGGGAGACATTCAACATCCGAGTATCAATCTCAAAACCCTAGCTGTTCCCAGT
Organism: Octopus sinensis; assembly: GCF_006345805.1. Taxonomy (NCBI): domain Eukaryota; kingdom Metazoa; phylum Mollusca; class Cephalopoda; order Octopoda; family Octopodidae; genus Octopus; species Octopus sinensis. Next base: position 64,985,839 of record NC_043009.1, read on the forward strand.
AGAGCAGTTTTTGAGGCTTGCTCTGCCCTCTTGTCAATTCCGATTTCTCAGATATATTTCTCGGACTTGGTCGTTAGTGTTCCGAGTGACCCTACAACTAATGGAATGCCAGACATTCTCCTCATAGTCTACATTCTTGCAATTTCGTCTGTACTTTTCAATCTTTTCTAGTTTTTTGTCACTTATGCAGGTATTGAAATATCTATGATCTTGGTTTCCTTTTTTGTCTTTATATACTGTAACAATATCTCCAAGAATCGATTAGGGAGTTACATCGGATTATAAAATTCCACAGTATCTTATGTTCCTTGTTCTCGGTGACTCCTTTTGATTCATGTTCGTACCACTGGACGAACTTAGCCACGTTATTGTACCTCTTTTGCAGTACTTTTGCGCCAGCTTACTACACACAATCACAATATCTGAGATTGTTCGTTTCTGCTGCCACAATCCTACAAAAGGGTAATTCGCAACGATTATCTATTTGGGACTTGGTGTAATTAGTTCTCAGAGCTTGTTCTCTTGTGTATATATATATATATATATATATATATATATATATATATATATATATAATGGAGAAATTGTACAAAATGTATAAATGGATGATAAGTAAAGCACCGGCACAGTTTCGATTCCCTGTAGTGGCGGTTGGGTTAACAGTATTAATAAAAGTATTATTAATACTGTATATATATACCTATATACATATATATAGTATGTGTAACGTAATAGTTTAGGAAAAAACCATTGGTTTCATATCTAGTGTGAACTAGACATTTCTCATTTCTTCATTTTTTCTAAAAGATAAGCGTTCTCTGCAAAGATAGTTCAAGAAATATTCCTTGGGGGGAAGAAGAAATGTCCTGATGCAGTAGAAGGCAGTGGCTCTCATGGTTTCTGATCTTAACTGACTGGAGGTGTTAACATGTACATTGTATGTATGTATGTATGTATGTATGTATGTATGTATGTATGTATGTATGTATGTATGTATGTATGTATGTATTTATGTGTATTTGTCCCCCCACCATCGCCTTGTCCATCGATCTTGGTGTGTTTACATCCTCGTAATTTCGCGGTTCTGCAAAAGAGACCAATAAAATATGTAGAAGGCTTGCAAAGAATAAGAGTTGGGGTCGATTTGTTCCACTGAAGGCGGTGCTCCAGCATGGTCGCAGTCAAATGACTGAAACAAGTGAAAAAAAGAAAAACATTATTATTATTAAAGAAAGCAGCATCATGCGTAGTAGTAGTAGTAGTAGTAGTAGTAGTAGTAGTAGTAGTAGTAGTAGTTTATTATTTTCAGCTACACTATTTAAATTTTCTCTGTAAAATATGAAGATTATGAATTCTAAAACAACTCTTTTTTTTTTTTCATTTTTCCTTTTGAAATTCTACAGATGGTTACCAGAATCTCCTCGTTGGCTTTTGAGTAAAAAACGCTATGAAGAAGCGGAAAATATTCTTAAACGAATGGCAATATCGAATAAGAGAGGGGTTGATGGAATGTTAAAAATTCTCCGTGAGGACGTCATTGGAAGAGAAAAAGGAACCGAATTAAATGGTAAAGCAGAGGCGCTCATTGCAAACAACCAAACGAATTCTGCAGCAAAGGCGAGAAAAACTAATACAATTTTCGATTTAATTCGAAAACCTCACACTGCGATGCTTTCCATCAATATCTGGTTCTGCTGGTAAATATATATACACCCTTGTATACATTGGTACACACACACACACACACACACACACACACACACACACACACACACACACACACACACACACACACACACACACACACACACACACACATCACACACACACATACACAAGCACACACAAACACAACACACACACACACACACTGCAGAAACGCACGCACATATACATACATATATACATACATTCATGCATACAATCTTAGATATAGGCATACATACATGTATGCATGTATATATATGTGAGTGTGTGTGTGTGTATGCATAATATATGTGTGGGGGTATCTATATTTATAAATATATATATTTATAGATAGATAGACAGACAGACAGATAGAGAGAGATTGATAGATAAATAGATAGATAGATTGATAGATAGATAGTTGTATGTGTGTGTGTGTATATATAGAGAGAGATGCATGTATATATATAGATGTTTGTGTATATGAATATATGGATA
>NC_043009.1:64990522-64993022 GCF_006345805.1 Octopus sinensis
CTATATTTTCAAATTGATAACAATAAAATCAATTCAATTTAAATATAGTCACTCATAGTTAACAGATTTTTTAAAGATAAGTCATGAATTTCTTTTTAAGACAATATTGTGAAGGAGCATCATAGCCATGTTTTGAGCAGTATTCTTTGGTGTTTGAATAATCGAACTCTGGAAACATGGGTGTTTTATTCAACATCCTTAAACAAACCTTATTCAGGGACATTTTGAGCAGGATGGACTGAAGAAAATTCTGACTGGGTCCCCCCTGCAAGGTCATGTGTTGTTTATGTTGATATGAGATCACCATGTCACACATATGGTTGTGATGCATGTGCCTGGTGTACCCTTATCAGACGGATAGTCATGAAGGGTATCTTGGCCTTCGTATATTTCTACTCCAGTGTCATTCTGATGGTATGCACTACCCTCCCACCCAATAAAAATAACCTTTTTGTTTGTCCTTTGCAGGTTTGTCAACAGCATGCTTTATTACGGAGTGACAATGAACTCGGTTGACATGGCAGGCAGTCGTTATTTAAATTTCTTTTTAATGTCATTGATCGAGCTTCCAGCCTGTATTGTCTGTAGCTATTTCTTCCATTGGTTTGGCCATCGTAAACCAATTTGTTTTTTCATGATATTCGGAGGAATCAACTGCATAGCATCAAATTTTGTATCAAAAGGTAATTTTCAAGTTTGGCACATGCCTATCCAAAATCGCATACATTAAAACAAAAAAAAAAAACATTAGTTACAAGCTCTGATGAAGCTCAGAGTTACCATCTGAAGACGGTGGTGGGAAATATTGAGAAATCCGATGTCGAAATATCCGACACTAATACGCATCTTATTATACACGCCTAAAGTATGTAGATGGGGAGGGGGCGGTGTTAAAGGTTTTGCATTCTAGACTTATCGATAACAACAGACAAAGGGCTCCAGTAGGGACCATATAGTCAAATATATTTATGGATGGTTTTGATATGGAAAATACAACTTTATCATATTTATAATTAAAAAACTTTATCATATTTATTAATTAAGAATTGATGTGTTTCATTCTAAAGACGAGTTTATAAACTATTTAATAGGTGACTTTAAAAAGAAATACCTGTCATTAGAGAATTAATCCAACTTTGATTATAATCTTGTAGATTCATCTTGGTTTCCTTTAATATTGGCTGTTCTCGGCAAGTTTGGTTGCACGGCTTCTTTTGATGGAATATATCTTTTATCAGCAGAAATATTTCCAACAATTATACGGTGAGTGTGCACCTACATGTTCCACTTTCGATAGAGAAATCCTTATAAAATTATTTATTCTAAAGTTATTTATTTCATTTGTCAGGACGAAATTATTGTCAGGAATAATCACAGAATATGATTGGCATAGACTTTTCCCTGTCCTAATCGATAGAACTTCAGATTATCGATCACTAGAAGAAAGCAACTTTGAAGACAATCCACGTGGTGGGAGATCATCAACTGCGACCACTTACATAAATCGCCAGCGACTGGAAGATGTAATTCGAAGTAACAAATCAGTCACGATTCGTGAGTTTGCTGCACTCTTGATCTGTGGTCGCAATGCATCACAAAAGATGGTGGACAAACTTTGAAAGTGGATGCAAAGTGGACGCCCTGATAGCTGACACCCAATTTGAAATGGAGAAGAAGAGAAGTCTGCTTTGATCGCAGGGGATGAAATGTGAGCGTATCTTTATGATCGAGAAACGAAAGCTTCGTCCATTGAATGCCACCACAGCTCTTCTCCAAGAACTAAGAAGTTCAAAAGCAAATTTTCAGCACAGGAATCGCTGGCGATTGTTTTGGGAAAGGACAAAAAGTGCCTTTGACCCTAATTATTTGGAACATGCTTGTATCGTAAACAGCGACCGATACATTGAGATTCTCAAAAAGCTTAGAGGAGCCATTAAGAGGAAGACGCCGAATAAGAATCTGGAAACGATTGACCTCTGCTATGAGAATGCGTGTCTGCATACATCTTTGGTAACAAAATAGACAATTGGAAAACTGGGCTGGTCAGTGGTCCTCTGTCCGTCGTAATACCCGGATCGACGCTCACGGATTTCAACTTGTTTGGTTCAATGGAGGACTGTCTTTGAAGACAATCACTTGATGCGGTGAAAGCGACTCTGAAGGAGTGGGCACAACGAGTGTGCCAGTCTTGAGTGCAACAATGGCACAAAAATCTCTTGCAATGGAGACTATGGTGAGTCGTACCTTTCAATAGGGGAAGCATCACTGCAGGCATGTGTAATATGACGGACCTATGTCAATTAATAAAAGAGTTATATATATATATTGTAAAATGGACAGCATAGTTTACCGTTTTTTCAACTACTAAAAAATGCTTCATATCAAGAGTCAGCCAAATGGCAACTAAGCAGCGAGCGGCCAAGGTGGCGAGCTGAGAGAAACGTTAGCACGCCGGCGAAATGCTTAGCGGTATTTCGTCTGCCGTTACGTTCTGAGTTCA
>NC_043009.1:65000522-65013022 GCF_006345805.1 Octopus sinensis
TATCTTTCACTTCCGGAAGCAATAATGTCAGTAAACCAGAAACTATTCCCAACACTCCAAAGACGCTTAGAGGGAGCCATGATGCATAAGAAGAGAGTCCAAGAATAAGAGGGGCGCTAATGGCTCCGATACTCGAAAACGTTGATGCAATTCCCATACAACTGATCCTGAAAAGAAACAAATCAATTTTTATCTTCCATTCCATTCAGAATACAAGACTATTTATTTATGGATTTATTACATGGTCTGTACCACACGATTTAGTTGCCATTTGACTATATTCTGCTATGAAGCATTTTACTATATATATATTATATATATATATATTATATATATATATATATATATATATATATATTATATATATATATATATATATATATATATATATATAATATATATATATATATATATATATATATATATATACATACATATATATATATATATATATATACATATATGTATATATATAAATAAAAATATGAATATATGTATACATCCCCCGATACATACATACATACATACATACATACATACATACATACATACATACATACATATATATATAACTTGGGTTGTCGGAAAGTTCGTGCCGATTTTTAAAGGAAAGAAAAAGGTCAATAAATACTTGCCATTTCATTTTTAATCAACCAAATATAAACCATTTTGTTGCACAATGCGTCTCCATCTTTCCTTTAACTTGAAAATACACTCTTCCCAGAATTGAGGTGGTTTCATAGCAAAAAAAAAAAAAAAACGTCATCCAAGGAATTGAAATTTTTACCATTAAGACTGTAGAGATCTGAATAAGTGGAAATCCGAAGCAGCAATATCTGGTGAATATGGAGGGTGGGGTAACACATCCCAGCCGAGCTGCAGCAATTTTTGTCTGCTTCCCAAAGAAACGTGCAGTCTTGCATTATCATGTTGGAAAACAACACCCTTCCTGCTGCCCAATTCTGAACATTTCTCTTGAATTGCTGCTTTTGACTCGTTCAGTTGTGTGCAGTATTTCTCAGAATTAATTGTCTGGTTACTTGAGAGAAGCTCATAGTACAGAATTCCCTTCCAATCCCACTAAACACAAAGCAAGATTTTTTAAAGGTGAAGACCCGCTTTTGGGGTGGCTAAGGGTGGCTCATGTCGCTTTCTCTGAACATTTCGGTAGATAATCCAATTTTGATCACCAGTCACATTTTGCTTTAAAAAAGGCACGTTTTCATTCCGTTTATAAAGCGAATCACAGATGGAAATGCGATCCAAGAGGTTCTCACTCATCTCATGCGGTACCCAAACATCATAGCGATTTGTGTACCCAAGCTTTACTAGGTGCTCATGAACGACGGATTTCGATAGGTTGAGGTTTTCTGACAATTCTCGGGTTGTGCAATGTGTGTTATTCTCAATCAATGACTTGATTTGGTCATCATCTGTGGTGGATGGTCTGCCTGATCGCTCTTTATCAAAAAGGCTACAATCTCCAGCTCGGAAACTTGCGAACCAATTCCGTACAGTTCTTTCGGATAAAGAAACATCACCGTAAACTGCGCATATTTCTTTGGTTGCTTGTGAGAATTTTTCCCTTTACGGAAAAAGAAAAGCATCAAGTGCCGAAAATGAGCTTTCTTATCTTCCATTTTAAAGGGTTATAAAATTAACACAGGTTATAGGAACATAAACCTTCTTCCACGAAAAGATAGCTTAAACTGTGAGCTAAATGGAGGTGTAGTCAAATCTTATTTTATGGTCTCAAAACATGTTCTAAAATAAGTCGAAAGGTAAGCTACTATAAATCGGCACAAACTTTCCGGACAACCCCATATATATATATATATATATATATAACTCTTTTATTAATTGAAAAAGGTCCGTCAAATTACACATGCCTGCAGTGATGCTTCCCCTATTAAAAGGTACGACTCACCATAGTCTCCATTGCAAGAGATTTTTGTGCCATTGTAGCACTCAAGACTGGAACACTCGTTGTACCCACTCCTTCAGAGTCGCTTTCACCGCATCAAGTGATTGTCTTCAAAGACAGTCCTCCATTGAACCAAACAAGTTGAAATCCGTGAGCGTCGATCCGAGTATTACGACGGACAGAGAACCACTGACCAGCCCAGTTTTCCAGTTGTCTGTTTTCTTACCAAAGATGTATGCAGACACGCATTCTCATAGCAGAGGTCAATCGTTTCCAGATTCTTATTCGGCGTCTTCCTCTTAATGGCTCCTCTAAGCTTTATGAGAATCTCAATGTATCGGTCGCTGTTTACGATACAAGCATGTTCCAAATAATCAGGGTCAAAGGCACTTTTTGTCCTTTCCCAAAACAATCGCCAGGGATTCCTGTGCTGAAAATTTGCTTTTGAACTTCTTAGTTCTTGGAGAAGAGCTGTGGTGGCATTCAATGGACGAAGCTTTCGTTTCTCGATCATAAAGATACGCTCACATTTCATCCCCTGCGATCAAAGCAGACTTCTCTTCTTCTCCATTTCAAATTGGGTGTCAGCTATCAGGGCGTCCACTTTGCATCCACTTTCAAAGTTTGTCCACTATCTTTTGTGATGCACTGCGACCACAGACCAAGTGTGCAGCAAGCTCACGAATCGTGACTGATTTGTTACTTCGAATTACATCTTCCAGTCGCTGGTGATTTATGTAAGTGGTCGCAGTTGATGATCTCCCACCACGTGGATTGTCTTCAAAGTTGCTTTCTTCTAGTGATCGATAATCTGAAGTTCTATCGATTAGGACAGGGAAAAGTCTATGCCAATCATATTCTGTGATTAGTCCTGACAATAATTTAGTCCTGACAAATGAAATAAATAATTTTAGAATAAATAATTTTATAAGGATTTCTCTATCGAAAGTGGAACATGTAGGTGCACACTCACCGTATAATTGTTGGAAATATTTCTGCTGATAAAAGATATAGTCCATCCCAGGAAGCTGTACAACCAAACTTGCCGAGAACAACCAATATTAAAGGAAACCAAGATGAATCTACAAGATTATAATCAAAGTTGGATTAATTCTCTAATGACAGGTATTTTTTTTAAAGTCACCTATTAAATAGTTTATAAACTCGTCTTTAGAATGAAACACATCGATTGTTAATTAATAAATATGATAAAGTTTTTTAATTATAAATATGATAAAGTTGTATTTTCCATATCAAAACCATCCACGTACCAAAGAATGAGTTCCATTGGTTAAAATTGTTAGCATCTTCATGATGTAGCTGTGATAGGATTCGAACGCTGAACCGTCAAGTAACGAAAGATTTGTTCAGTGTAAACTGGACCCAATGCTTTTAGTGTTGACTGAATTTTTATTACGTAGCGATTTTGTGGTGGCTCTGAGATATGGAAGATTGTTACGGGCTAAAATCCATTTTGAGCAGGATGGTTTGTTTCAGTAATTTGGAAGCGATTGGAGGAGAGAGAGAGAGAGAAATGCAGACGTGAAAAAAGAGCGCGAAATTAATTGAAAGAGGTTTGAAGTTAAATGAGGGCGTCCTGACAATTAGCAACTCAGTAGCATTTACATTTTCTCATGGAAGAAAAAATTTCGATTAGAGGAGAATTCTTCATTTGGAAAAAAATCAAACTCATTTTCCAGTTATTCTTTTTTTTTCCGCAGTTTCATGGTAATTTATTAAGACCCGTGCAACGCCGGTTACTACTGCTAGTGAAATGGATGAAGGAAGTAGTAAGTATTTATTTCTTTACTGCCCACAAGGGGTTAAACACAGAGGGGATAAACGAGGACATACAAACGGATTAAGTCAATTACATCGGCCCCAGTGCGTAACTTGTACATAATTTATCGACACCGAAAGGATGAAAGGCAAAGTCGACCTCGACGGAATTTGAACTCAGAACGTAGTGGCAGAGGAGATACGGCTACGCATTTCGCCCGGCGTGCTAACGTTTCTGCCAGCTCACCGCCTTACCAGTAGCTTGCGAAGTGCTGGGGCTGTTATTGCTTTAACTATCTCATGCTACACATAGAAATCGCTCTCATTTAATGCAATGGAAAGCCTCAGTGCCGGATGTTTACTGTTATTGGCAGTGGTTATCTTGAGGCCACGTGGGGTCACAATGTGTGTGCACACCATGGTGGAGATTGTTTATGCATCGGAGAAGGAATGTGATCAGTGTTCTGAGAAAAACAAATCAGGGGCTACCTCAAGAAAGGCATTTTGTTCGAATGTGAGAGTTTGTCGAATTGTGCTCAAACAAAGCGCAATTTAATGAAATGAACCACGGCCTAAGACTCGTCGGGTGAAAATGCATTCGTTTACCAAGTTTGGTTTAAATCAGCTCAATGGTTCCGGCGCTATGGCCTGCCCTAAAAGTATTTTTTTGAGTCGGTTTTCCCGTACTCAGACGAAACGGAATTTGAAAAAAATAATAACGAAATGAAAAACCTTGGATAAGAATGCATAGGTATGTCAAGTTTGATCAAAATCGGACGACATTTTGAAACAAATCGGTAATTTTGGATCGAGTTTATGCGAAAACCGAACACTGATCGAAGCAGTTGTTATGAATCGGTTAGGTGGAAGTCGAGTTATAAGCCTTTGAACTTGCATACACACACACACAGAATCACTGTTTTATATATATAGATAACCGCTCGGATTATTTTGTGCGATCTTTTATTGTTTTTATGCATTTATTGCTGCACACAAACACACACACACACACACACACACACAGACACACACACACGCACACACACACACACACACACACTCGTATGCATGTATATGAGCAGACGGAGGTTTAACTTGAAGTCCATGTCAACCGCTGAAGTATAATAAATATATTTGACTATATGGTCCGTACTTGGGGCCCTTTGTCCGTTGTTATCGATAAGTCTAGAATGCAAAACCTTTAACACCGCCCCTCCCCATCTACATACTTTAGGCGTGTATAATAACACGCGTATTAGTGTCGGGTATTTCGACATTGGTTTTTTCAATATTTCCCACCACCGTCTTCAGGTGGTAACTCTGAGCTTCATCAGAGCTTGTAACTAATTATGTTTTTTGTTTTAATGTATGCGATTTTGGATGGGCCTGTGCCAAACTCGAAAATTACCTTTTGATACAAAATTTGATGCTAAACAGTTGATTCCTCCGAATATCATGAAAAAACAAATTGGTTTACGATGGCCAAACAAATGGAAGGAATAGCTACAGACAATACCGGCCGGAAGCTCGATCAATGACATTAAAAAGAAGTTTAAATAACGACTGCCAGCCATGTCAACCGAGTTCATTGTCACTCCGTAATAAAGCACGCTGTTGATAAACCTGCAAAGAACAAGCAAAAAGGTTATTTTTATTGGGTCGGAGAGCGGTGCATGCCATCTAAACCTGGCGCGTTAAATAGTCGTAAAAATGTTTTCCCTAAATATGTCCACTTCAAGCACTGTCTACTGGATCTCCCCGTTTGCTGGTTAGGCTTCTTCGGGACAACCCGACCTCATTAACGCTTTTATATGTTAAGATCTAAATCTCGCTTTCTGAGCGTTTCCTCACGCCCGCATCGTTGAAAGTTATTCTTTTTTGTATTTGTATAGAGTCTGACGAGCTGTCCACAAGGCTTTGGCTTTCGTGAGTATGAAACCTTTGGTAACTCTATGTTCAATATTTAAATATTGTTGTTGCATAAGTATATGTGTAAATATATATATATATATATATATATATATATATATATATATATATATACATTTTTTTCTGTGTCCCTTTCTGTAGAAGAGCGTAGGCTCGAAACATAAAAGACTTTTTCTATCTTCCTATATATGTATATATATATATATATATATATATATATATATAATATATATATATATATATAGCGAAACAATTGTCCCAAAATAATCTGTATTTTTGTTATTTTTTATTTGCCCTGTCCGTGTGAGCTAACAATCGTACTGACTTTCATGGGAAACATGTATTTTCGTGGTTGAAACCTTTTGGATTAACTGGTGCTAGAGTGAGCCATATAGTGACCACTCTCTTATATTTATTTTGTAAAAATATTATAATATGTTATAAAATATTATAATAATCCAGGTTTCTCGGAGCACTAGGCCACTTGGTGTTGAATAGATATACTATTAAATTAGTATCTAATTCTCTCACCCTTATTAATTAATTATAATTATGCTGCATTTATTTCTAAATGCTGTATTTGTTTTCCGTGAAAGTTTGGCGCGCTGTTAGTTGGGGCATTTGAATTATAACGTCGGATGTAATCAATTGAACCACACGCGTATTTATCGTTATGGTAAAATCTGGCGTGTGATTGAGTGGATTTCATCCAGATAGTTTTGGCTGACGAGCTACAAATGGATTTTTTTGTAAGTAAAATTACATTTAATTCATTAATAGCGAAACAATTGTCCCAAAATAATCTGTATTTTTGTTATTTTTTATTTGCCCTGTTCGTGTGAGCTAACAATCGTACTGACTTTCATGGGAAACATGTATTTTCGTGGTTGAAACCTTTTGGATTAACTGGTGCTAGAGTGAGCCATATAGTGACCACTCTCTTATATTTATTTTATATATATATATATATAATATATATAATATATATATAATATATATATATATATATATATATATATATTATATATATATATATATATATATATAAGTTCATTGTTAAACCTCGCTAAGATAAATATTTCAATCATCTGAAGATTGACTGTAACTTGAATTTTTACGAATTGGACAGCCATGAAACGATCGTAGTGTTATACTCATTATCTTTTTTTAATAATTTTGATATATATTTAAAATAATATAAATTAATTAATCTTATGTATTGGCTTAAGTTTTTGATTGTATGATTTGCCTAATAGTGGTTTTATCTCTAATTTAATATAATATAATATTTTACTATAAAATTGGATTCAATCCTAAATCTGATTTTTCCCTGTAAGTTTGGATTTATTCCCTAATATTTTATTATTATATATATATATATATATATATATATATATATATATATATATATATTATATATATATATATATATATATATATTTATATACATATATACATACATATGTATATATACACACATACACACACACACATATACTATTAACAAAAGTCGGGCTGTGTGACGCTCAGTTACTCAATATATGAAAAATGCATTAAATACTACAAAACATATACGCAGAACAGACACAAAAGGACCCTAATTCTTCATCAGTTATAGATTTTATCCCTTCTTTCCTTCCTTCCTTCCTTCCTTCCTTCTTTCCTTCCTTCCTTCCTTACCTGTACCCTCTGCCGCTCCCCCTCTCTTTCTCAACTTCATTTCTCTCTGCTCTCCATATGTGACCCGTGACTGTTTCTCATCTCTCTTCCTTTTCATCCCCAGACGCTTGGCTTGCCGGTCAACATGTGTCTCCCTTCTTCCCATATCCATTCAGGATTCCTCCCAGGCCTTACCCATAATCCTACTGTTTGGCAGAAGGGCTTTATTTATCCCGTCTTAGTCTATCGTTCCAAATTACATTTCTTTACTTTCGTACGCCTCACCCTGTATTGTCTTCTTTACTCGAACCCTAATTCTACGCAAATCTTGCGGATGCCGACGATACACGAAGTTCTCAATCTTATCGTAAAAGGTACGAGACTGAGTGTTAGTATTTTGGTCGATAACTGACGAAGAATTAGGGTCCTACGTGTGCACTTTTTAGTATTTCATGCATTTTTCATTTATACACATACACCCATTTATATCTTTATATATAAAAGTCAAGTTGTGTGTCTGTCTCCTACGATTTAGATTCCTAACTACTCCCACATTTTGCGGTGCAGTTTAACCAAAACCGGGTATCTTATAGTCGTGATTCATATCGAGCCCTTCTGGGTATTGGCGCGCGTCTACGATGAGTCTACGATTTTGAAAAAAAATTACCATAATTTTTCCGTATTTTTAATGCATTTTCGCTCGGTTTATATAAGGGAAGTAACTCTCTAAAAATTTATTATTAAATCTCAGAACGTAAAAAGCTACAGTAACACCCCCCTTTGTGGTTAGCCATATTGAGATGGCTATTATACTTTAAATCTCTAAAAATGCTTATATAGTTATTTCCCTTACAAACCCGAACAACGCCGGGTGATACTGCTAGTTTATATATATAATAAATGATAGGGTCAGAAAATGGTATATATGAGAAGCTTTTTTGCCCACAACTATCGTTTTGACGGATTTTACTTCAATCCCACATTGGTGGGGGATGAGGGAACTATATAATACATGCATGCATACATACATACATACATACTTACATACATACTTACATACATACACACACATACACATAGACACATATTATAACATATATAAATATATCTATATAAGTATATACACAAACATGTATACACACGCACACACACACACAAATATATATACAAAGAACTATCTATCTATCTATCTATCTATCTATCTATCTATATACTACCTATCTATCTCTCTATATAGATATACACACACACTTATATATATATGCATACATATATATGCATACATATATATGCATACATACATGTACGTATGCATATATCTAAGATTGTATGCATGAAACTCTCGTGGCATCCAACAACATCAGAGACTCGGGAGTAATTGTGGACAACATAAACTGGGCCACTCATATAAACACCAAAGTTGACATGGCCCGCAGAATGTGTTCCTGGATTCTCAGAACTTTCCAGTCGAGAGATATCCACACCATTATCCTCCTCTTCTCCACTTTTGCCCGACCCCACCTTGAACACTGTTGTCCACTGTGGTCTCCCCACACAAAACAAAGTATCATAAAAGTTGAAGCACCTCAAAGGTCAATCACAAAAAAAATAGATGGCATGACAGGCCTCGACTATTGGGGTCGACTAGAAAAGCTAAAACTTTATTCTCTCCAGCGTCGCCGTGAGCGCTACATCATCTACATGATGTGGAAAACATTCCATCAGCATTGCCCAAATGATGTTGGCATCACCTTTAAGGTACATCCAAGGCTTGGGCCCCGTGCCATCCGCCCACAACAAAAATCGCACTCTCATCTCATAACAACAATACGGCACAATTATTTCACCTCAATTAGCCCCGCTCTCTTTAACATTACACAAAAACACATTAAAACAGAAACAGATACTATAGGGTTCAAGAAGTCTTTGGACAGATTCCTTCAAGAAATCCCGGATAAACCTCCTACACCCGGATATGTCTCTGTAAACAATAACTCTCTACTTGAGTGGGCCATAGTGCCCAAATTCTGAAATGAAAGTTAGACATGGCCTGGGCCAATAATGGCCGAAACCTATCAAAGTATCAAAGTATGTGCGTGTGTGCGTGCGTTTCTGAAGTGTGTGTGTGTGTGTGTGTGTGTGTGTGTGTGTGTGTGTACCAATGTATACAAGGGTGTATATATATTTACCAGCAGAACCAGATATTGATGGAAAGCATCGCACTGCGAGGTTTTCGAAGTAAATCGAGAACTGTATTAGTTTTTCTCGCCTTTGCTGCAGAATTCGTTTGGTTGTTTGCAATGAGCGCCTCTGCTTTACCATTTAATTCAGTTCCTTCTTCTCTTCCAATGACGTCCTCACGGAGAATTTTTAACATTCCATCAACCCCTCTCTTATTCGATTTTGCAATTCGTTTAAAAATGTTTTCCGCTTCTTCATAGCGTTTTTTACTCAAAAGCCAGCGAGGAGATTCTGGTAACCATCTGTAGAATTTCAAAAGGAAAAATGAAAAAAAAAAAAGAGTTGTTTTAGAATTCATAATCTTCATATTTTACAGAGAAAATTTAAATAGTGTAGCTGAAAATAATAAACTACTACTACTACTACTACTACTACTACTACTACTACTACTACTACTACTACTACTACTACTACTACTGATGCTGCTTTCTCTAATAATAACACTCTTTTTCTTTTTTCACTTCCTATAGTAATTTGACTGCAGCCATGCTGGAGCACCGTCTTCAGTCGTATAAATCGACCCCCAACTCTTATTCTCTGCAAGCCTAGTACTTATTGATCTCTTTTGCCAAACCGCGAAGTTACGAGGACGTAAGCACACCAACATCGATGGTCAAGGCGGTGGCGGAGGGACAAACACAGGCACACAAATTCATACATACATATATACATACATACTCTTTTAACTCTTTTAACTCTTTTACTTGTTTCAGTCATTTGACTGCGGCCATGCTGGAGCACCGCCTCTAGTTGAGCAAATCAACCCCGGGACTTATTCTTAGTAAGCCCACTACTTATTCTATCGGTCTTATACATACATACATACATACATACATACATACATACATACATACATACATACATACATACATACATACAAGGTACATGTTAACACCTCCAGTAAGTTAAGATCAGAATCCATGAGAGCCACTGCCTTCTACTGCATCAGGGCATTTCTTCTTCTTCTTCTTCTTCTTCTTCTTCTTCTTCTAATTATTATTATTATTATTATTATTATTATTATTATTATTATTATTATTATTATTATTATTATTATTATTATTATTATATGTTTGACTTTTGCTTTATATTTGTACAAGTTGGCTCCAAGTCTCACCCAGAGACCTCAAGAGACAACAGGTTGGAAGTTCACGTTGTTGTTATGCCTAGTGTGCCATATATTTGGTTCTTTTTTGTGTTGTACTAGTGGATGTCTAAAAAAAAATGTTTGTTTTAAACCTTGAGATTACATAGAAAGTATTTTGCATAGGATATGAGCAGTTCCCATGAGCACTATCTTATTATTATCGTATTATTATTATTATTATTATTATTATCATTATTATTATTAAGTGCATGCCATCAGAATGACACTGGGGAACAAACAGACTAAAAGTTAAGTCGATTATATCACCCCAAGGAATATTTCTTGAACTATCACCGGCGTTCTTGTGTTAAAAAAAAAACATTCTTTGCAGAGAATGTTTATCTTTCAGAAAAACTGAAGAAATGTCTAGTTCACGCTAGATATGAAACCAATGTTTTTTTTCTAAACTATTACGTTACACATACAACATATATATATATATATATATATATACCATATATAGAGAGATGCAGCACGAGATTTTGTCAGTGAACAGGTAGTGGTCTCAAAGCGACGAAAATATTTTGGCAAATTAAATTTAAATGTTGAAGCGAATCTAACGGTTTTTGTGTGTTTCTTAAATGGCTTGTAAACACCTTCCACGCTGCAATTGTTTTCGTTCCTACACACGATCTCAGATCTAGTCACTTGCTATGCAAGTATATCTCCGTAAATAAATAAATAAATAAATTTATTTATTTACAGGATTGGCTGTATAGTAAGTAGCTTGCTTACCAACCACATTGTTCTGGGTTCAGTCCCACTGCGTGGCACCTTGGGCAAGTGTCTTCTACTACAGCCTCGGGCCAAAGCCTTGTGTGGGGATTTGGTAGACGGAAACTGAAAGAAGTCCGTCGTATATATATGTATGTGTATGTATATTTTTGTGTGTCTGTGTTTGTCCCCTCAACATCGCTTGAGAACCGATGCTGGTGTGTTTCCGTCCCCGTCACTTTGCAGTTCGGCCAGGGAGACCGATAGAATAAGTACTAGGCCTACAAAGAATAAGCCCTGGTGTCGATTTGCTCGACTAAAGGCGATGCTCCAGCATGGCCGCAGTGAAATGACTAAAACAAATATAAGAATAAAAGAATATATATAGTATTAATTCTGTTATGCCAACCGCCCCTACGAAGTCCCTGCAATAAATCTACGGATAACAACAAGGAATCGAAACTGTGCTGGTTCTTTACTCATCATCCACTTTTACATTTTGTACAATTTCTCCATTATATATATAATGTGTGTATGTGAATAAAGGAAAAAATGCATGAAATACTAAAAAATGTACACGTAGAACAGACACAGAAGGACCCTAATTCTCCCACCCTTCCCTATTCTTCTCCTCTCCTCTTCACTGTTCTCTCTCTCTCTCTCTCTCACTCTTCCTCCTTGACTCTCTCTCGTCGCTAACACGTGACGAAAAGGAATCTATCTTTTTGTCCATTTCCTTCCTAATGACAATACGTGCTTATACCTATTTCTTTACTACCCACAAGGGGTTAAACATAGAGTGGACAAGCAAGGACAGACAAACGGTTTAAATCGATTATATCGACACAAGTGCGTAACTGGTACTTATTTAATCGACCCCGAAAGGATGTAAGGCAAATTCGACCTCAGCGGAATTTGAACACAGAACGTAACGGCAGACGAAATACGGCTACGCATATCGCCAGGCGTGCTAACGTTTCTGCCAGCTCACCGCCTTATGTGCTTCTACCTGTCTTCTCTCATAAGCTCGTCACCCTAGCGTTCAAAACAATTCTTCTATCATCTTGGCTTAACAGCCCTCACCATTTGTTTTTACTGTCTTGTTCT
>NC_043009.1:65018022-65025522 GCF_006345805.1 Octopus sinensis
GTAATCTGTATATCATACTTAACGTGAATATAATGCATGAACATCATAACACTGCAGTATTGGCGTTGAGGACGCATAGAGCTAAAAAACACTAGCGAACGATAAATAAGCAGCAAGTGCTAGATCACACAGGCACCCACTCGACGGGCAATCGCAGAGTTTCAGTCCATTAAATTCTTTTCAGAAGGTATTGGTCAACCGG
The DNA here is from genome assembly GCF_006345805.1 of Octopus sinensis. Lineage (NCBI taxonomy): Eukaryota > Metazoa > Mollusca > Cephalopoda > Octopoda > Octopodidae > Octopus > Octopus sinensis. The sequence continues at coordinate 65,018,225 of NC_043009.1, forward strand.
AAGTGTTGTGTCCAAAGTTTCGCTCATTTAGATTCTATCTGGAAGGAATCCCATGAGTTTACAGAATTAAAATCTTAATCACACAACAACACACCCGTCCATTATAAAATAAATAAATAAATGAGTAAATATTTACCTGTCGGCAAGAATGCCAAATCCTAGTGAACCTACAAGGCAGCCAATAAATAGCGCAGAAAAGGCAGTGTTTTTCAACCAGCGTCTTTCACAGACTAAATCAAACTGTACAATAGTTTCCAAAAAACAGACATTAAATAAATATAAATAATTATTGACATCGATCTATCAATATGTATTCGATGTTCATTTTGATGAAATTAGACACAAAAATGCGATTCTTAAATCTGATTTCTGTTGAGCATTGTATAACCGGACAAACTTTTTATTGCTTTGTCAAAATCTCGTGCAACACGCAGAAATGATTTTCATGTGATGTGTGAAGGTCCACAAATATATAATATTTGAACCATTTCTAAGTGGGAGTTTTGTATGACGCATAGTAGTACAATCAATCAATCAATCAATTAATCAACCAATCAATCAATCAATCACTCAATCAATCAATATATCTATCTATCTATCTATCTATCTATCTATCTATCTATCTATCTATCTATCTATCTATCTATCTGTCTGTCTGTCTGTCTGTCTGTCTGTCTGTCTGTGTATCACCGTCTGTCTTTCTGTCTACCTACCTATCTCCCCATCTATCTGGATTCACGTGGACCGGTTTCTGCACTGGCAAAATAAACCTTAGCTTCTTCAGCACGCGTTATCATGATTAGAGATTCCCAACCCATCGTTTTGAAGTCTTTGCTGCAAGGGATTCGTTCCGCGCCGAAATTGTATCGAGATTATTTTACACTGGTGGCTGCTGTGAATTCGACGCGAAACGAATCAGTTGCAGCAAAGATTTCAAAACGATGGGTTGCGAATCTCTAATCATGGTAACGCGTGCTGAAGAAGCTAAGGCTTAATTTGCCAGTGCAGAAACCGGTCCACGTGAGTCCAGATACTTAAATGTATGTTAGTAGATTGTCTTGACCTGATTTTGCCTTCGTTTGATCTCTGTAGTTTTCATCAGTGTATTTTTTAGCGATTTAATAAGAGTCTTGTCTGTTATTTCAAGCAGGTAGACATACTTATTATGTCCTTTGATGAATTTTAATATATATGTATGTATGTATATATATATATATATATATATATATATATATATATATATATATATATATATGTGTGTGTGTGTGTGTGTGTGTGTGTGGTGTGTCGGCGAAGGATACACACAATTACGCACACGACTGTACACATATATAAATACAATACGTTGCGTTTTCGAAACCGAATCGCTAGGTGGCGGAGACAACATCACGACGATGCCACACCGGCTTCACCTAATCGGCTGATTAAGCACCCAATAAACAGCAGCCATCGCGTGATTCGACTTGTTAGAACTTTCGCATTCAACGTACATAAGGGTGGTTTTTGGCGATTGTCTTAGAATGTTGAGAAAGTCGATTAACGTCTCCATTCTCATTCACCACGAGCTGATATCTGATAAAAGACAGACTTGCCACCGTTAATTATTTTTAGTTCTGATTAGTCAACCACAAATTGCTATACCAGTTAAATTGTCGTAAACCTCAGTAGTATGTCCCACCCGCTAGTGTAATTGTCGCTGTTAGCTTTCGTTAAAGGACCAACACGGAAAATAGTATTTGCTGTAAATATGTTTTGTTAACTGTTCACGGGTTTTGTTATTTCTACATATACATGTAATAAATAGGTACACATGTAAAGGCTTTCCGATCAGTTTTCGACATAGTAAGAATTATATTTTCACAGAAAAGGAGAGCAAGTTTGCATGTCTACTGATAATCTTTATTCAATGGTTTAACCAGGGGAAGAAGTGCAGTGACCATAATCCTTTTCATGATTGCGTGTTTGGTGGTCGGAAAGGAAGCGGGGATTGCTGTAGTGTGGATATTATCCTCAAACCATAGGCTTGCTCCGGATACTTGCTACAAATTGCACAGAGAGACTACATGTTGGCGTTGGGAAAGAACGACACATGAATTCTAAACTCAAGAACAAGAACGGATCCTCCCACAGTCTTTGATGCAGTTTTTGTCTACCAAATTTCCCTTACAAGATTTTGATCGACCCGAGGTTCTATGCCCTGTAGTGAATTCGACCCCGAAATTACGTGCGTCCGACCCGAACGTCACAATCATACAACAAAGCCTATAGGGGAAACCCACCTGCCTATTCTCAAGGCCAGTGAGAAGCCAGGTGTATAAGTTTCTGATACTTCGACATAATGTTTTCATTAATCACTGCGAAAGTCTTTACATGGTCATTTGGTTTGCTAGAAATAACGACCAATCCCCTCTAAATCAAATCCTACCATTTTATAACAGAAAAGTCTAAAGAAAAGAAAAGTGGAAGAATATAATGCAATCCAATAATCACTATGGCTGAGAACAATTTTTAAATGATTGTCTGGTCGGATGATCATAGCTAGAATGTTTCCGGTCGTCACCCGACCGTGTCTAAACTAAGCTGGGACAAAATGGTGTGAAGTGAATTTGCTTCAATCAAACTTTACGTAACCTGCCAAAGCGAGAAAACTGGCTCTAAAAATAGTCTTACCTCTGAAACAATGCTTGACATGTCTCTCGTATCGAAACGTCGTCTCTCACAGTTCCGTGGCTTCGTGGAATTCATCGATGACAAGTCATAGGAACTGTCATTCTGTTGTAAATCAATAACAGAACATTCGTCGATTTTGTAATTTAACACCTCCAGGAATTCTTCGGAGGTGATATTTTCAGGGATCAAAGAACTATTGAGTTCAGGTGGAAAGCAAGTGAAAGGAATTTGTACTCCAATGTAAACCATGGACATATATAACATGGCATTAATCATAACAAAAAATAGCATCACGAGAGTCAGGAGCAGCTGGAAGTAGCCATATCCACCGCATTCCTCAAAGACGTCTTCAATATCTAAGTTCTTGGACGAAACTGAAATATGAAATAGGCAACATATATACATATATGCTTACATAGACATTTACATTCATACATAGATACAATATATATGCATATACACATATATATGCACTTATACAAATATATATATAATATACATACATACATATACATACATAAACACACAAACACACACACACACACACACACATACACACACACACAAAGACATATATATATATATATATATATATATAATATATATATATATATATATATATATAATATATATATATATATATATATGTGTGTGTGTGTGTATATATATACTATTGTTTTATCCCATTAATAATGCAGTTTTTTCAATTGCATGAACTAAAAGTCGGAGGGAGACAGGATAAACTACCTGCATCAACTTGCTATAAAAGCAGGTAGTAATTTTACTTGTGCTTATTCTTGGTGCAATTTTGAAGAGTGCAGTTCGGTCTTAGCGGTAATTTTTTGAAAGCTATCATGGAAGTGACAAAGGAGCATATTTGGCATATTTTGCTTTATGTATTCAATAAAGGCAACACCGGAACGGTAAATGCGAGGAATATTAATGCAGTATATGGGGATCGGACGATAAGCGTAAGCCAGTGTCAACGGTGGTTCCAGAAATTCCAGCTGAAAACTACAGCTTAGTGGACTAGCCTCGTCCTGGAAAACCTGTGGAGCTCGATGAAGACGTCCTGCAAACTCTGGTAGAACAAAAACCCACCGGCACCCCAAGCTAAAGAAGGTCTTCACCCACGTAAGGTGTTGTTATCTGTTTGGTGGGATGTGGGAGGTTTAGACCACTTTGAACATTTAAACCCAAACCAAACGATAACAAAGGAGATCCACTGCAAGCAGCTTGAGCGGTTTAAGTCTGCGCTAGAAGAAAAGAGACCATCTTTGGTTTCAAGACGAAAGGTGTTCTTCCATCAGGATAATGCTCAGTCACAAATAGTTCCGTGCGCGAGTTTGTGTGTGTGTGTGTGTGTGTGTGTGTGTGTGTGTGTGTGTGTTTGTGTGTGTGCGAGGGAGAGAGAGAGAGAGAGAGAGAGAGAGAGAGAGAGAGAGAGAGAGAGAGAGAGGAAGAGAGAGGTATAATTCTATTTTTGTACGCCATTACGTATTTTGATTCACACCTCTCTGAAAAATATAGTTTTTGCAGAGACGAACTTTTCGCTTGAGTAGGTTGCGTTTTATGTTGATAGAATTTAGGATAAAATTTACGAGAGGAACTTTCAACCATTCTGTCTCCCATTCCGGACTTTGCTACCACCGGTTTCGGTAATATTAATCATTTTTCGTTATTGTTTTTTCAGATTTATGTGTTTAAAACATGAACATTATTTAATCCACATTCTCGAAAGAGTATTTCTGCAAAAAATGCCATTTAAGAATATGTATATAATTAAGAATTGGAAAAAAAAAAAAGAAAATCAGGACTTGGAGAATGGACCAAAACTGTTCCAAGGTAATAGACAAAACAAAACAAAACAAAAAGTTAGTGTCATCAACTTAATCGCAAATATACACCCAAGAAAATATATCTATGCAAAATGTCAGCAAAATAATAAGTATATTTAGGAAAGTTGTGAAGAAACAAATTCGGTGAGACATCAAACTATAGATATGCCATGTATATATCTACACACACGCGCATGCGTGCGCGTGAGCCGATTCCTAGGAATGTATAAGGTAATGCACAGGAACTTATCTCTGAGTACACAGCTTCTTATAGTAGAAACAGCTGTAAGCTAATGTGAGGTGATTATGTGACTTCTGTTCTCTTATCATATATTTAATTACGCATACTCTCGGGCAAACACATATGCACACACACACACACACACACACACACACACACACACATGTATAAGGTCAGTAGTCTACAAAGATAAACGTGATTACCAAACTTAATTACACTGACGTAAGTATATTTTGCTGTTTGTTGTGTCTAGAGAGGGTCATTATGCTAATATTATTAACACACGCACTGGTTCAATTCCACTTCTTTATTATTAGTCAATTGGTTCAATAATTCATTGTTTGTATAATTTTTATTTCACGAACAATAAAACATCGCAGTTTAGAGATTTTGCTGGTATTTCGCGATTCCAAAATGTTTCGAGTTGGATTTTCTTATGTAAGGTTCTTACTTCATCATGTCTCGTAGTTAGATAAGGTTAAGATGAAATTTTCGCACAGCTACTTATGATGTGACTGACAGCATCAATATTTATTCTAGAGAGCCTGCATCGGCGGTCGAGTTTTGGGGACTTACCTGCGTTCCTATATTTTTTTTATAAATCAGGTATTTTGCTGCATATATCTATGTTTCTTTGCATGTATGCATGTATGTGTTTATGTATGCATGTATATATATAAGAGAACAAAGTGTACGTACGCCACTATATATATATATATAAAATACAAAATGGGACAAGAAAGCAAAACATCCGGACAGCTAGGTGATACAAAAAGGGACAACAAAACATCCAGAGAGAAGATACAAAAAAAAAAAAACACGGACGGGTCATTCGAAGCCTTTTATCTTCAGTCAAGAACCTGATCATATATATTTTCTCTCTCTCGTCGTCCACGATAATCCAGCGTTTGCAATACTTTTTTCGTCTGGCGTTAACAGCCCTTCTTATCTTGTTCTCCTTGTCCTGTCTCTCACTGTTATATATTTATTTTTCCACTGTTTATATATATTTTTTACTGTTTATATGTTTGTACTGTCGTTACCGTCTTGCTTTTTTTTTACCCCCTGCGAAAAGATCTCAGAATTTTAATTGATTTGCTTTTCGCGGGAAGGAAGTTTTCTTCGAAGTATACGTCTCGCTTTTATCCTTCGAAACGTTTTAGAGATGAACCTTAGCGACTGAAGAAGGGGATTTTTCGTTGTGCTTATTGTCCTGTATCTCTCCTTTTTTTGCTTGTCTTGTTCCTTGGTTTGTGTCTATGTTTCGTCTCTCCTATGTGTTCGACGTCTTTTTGGTGTCCTGTACACATATATGCGTGTGTATATGTACATGTAGAGGTAGGTACGTACATATAGTTTATAATATGCATATGTTCTATTTTATTAACATATTATACGACTAAACGCACGCACCCTATTAAGTAAGATTGATCTGTTTATCAAGTTAGCCTTGATATTAAATCTCACGCGACTCTGCATCTTTCTTTCTTTCTCTCCCATTCCCTTTTTCGTCTTTTTTTCCCTCACTTAACTTGTCTCTTCCTCTCTCTCTCATTCTTCATCTCTCTCTCTCCCTTCACCATTCTTCATGGTCTCCTCGCAACATTCCCCTTCTTCTCTCTCTTCCTCTGCTCCTCCTCCCCCATTCCCGTCGTCCATCTGCGACGATACTTCCGTCGTAACTGCTATCCTGTCTTTTCTCGCCCGCCTTCTAAGGCTACTGGTCGACACATTTTCTCTCTCCCGTCGTCCACGATAATCCAGCGTTTGCAATACTTTTTTCGTCTGGCGTTAACAGCCCTTCTTATCTTGTTCTCCTTGTCCTGTCTCTCACTGTTATTATTATTTTTCCACTGTTATATATATATTTTTTACTGTTTATATGTTTGTACTGTCGTTACGTCTTGCTTTTTTTTTACCCCTCTGCGAAAAGATCTCAGAATTTTAATTGATTTGCTTTTCGCGGGAAGGAAGTTTTTCGAAGTATACGTCTCGCTTTTCCTTCGAAACGTTTAGTAGATGAAACCTTAGCGACTGAAGAAGGGGATTTTTCGTTGTGCTTATTGTCCTGTATCTCTCCTTTTTTTGCTTGTCTTGTTCCTTGGTTTGTGTCTATGTGTTTCGTCTCTCTATGTGTGTTCGACGTCTTTTTGGTGTCCTGTACACATATATGCGTGTATATGTACATGTAGAGGTAGGTACGTACATATATGTTTATATATATGCATATGTTCTATTTTATATATATATATATATATATATATATATATAATATATTATATATCTTCAGTCAAAAAGATATATCATTTATCTAAGTCAAGAACCGGATCATATATATATATATATATATATATAATATATATATCTTTATATATAAAAGTGAAGTTGTGTGTCTGTCTCCTACGATTTAGATTCCTAACTACTCCCATATTTTGCGGTGCAGTTTAACCAAAACCGGGTATCTTATAGTCGTGATTCATATCGAGCCCTTCTGAGTATTAGCGCGTCTACGATGAGTCTACGATTTAAAAAAAAACTTACCATTATTT
>NC_043009.1:65028022-65033022 GCF_006345805.1 Octopus sinensis
ACCCTCGTTTGGGCAATTACTTCTTCCGAGGTTCGGCTAGTTATGAAAAAAAGGGGTTGAAGAAAAGCATTACAAATCCCTACAGCTGTTTCTAACTCGCTTATCCCTAAATTTTACTGCTCTATCCGCTCAAGCTTAATTCTCTTGAGCACTGCTGAGTGTATTCTCTGCGGAGAATATCTGATTCTCCTCTACCAACTATAATACATATGAATATACGTATGCGTTTATGAGTGTGTGTTCATGTGTGTATATGTGTATGTTCTTGTATCGCTGTATATGTTCAGTGTAATTTTTCCCTCCCCCGAAACTGGCGAGTAAAGTACCTTTACTATGGCCCTGTTTAAGATGATAACGAGTTGCTGATGAGGAATAAATTAACAAGAGATCTTATTCATTAGAAATTAATTAACGTTCCATTAGCACATATTATCAAATATTTCTGTGCCTGAGAATTAATAGTCACGGTGTGAGAGGGAGAGCGCGAGTGTGTGTGGGAGAGAAAGAGAGAGGGAGAGAGAGAGGAGGAGGAGAGAGGGAAAGAAACAGAGAGGGAGTGAGAGGGAAGAAGAGAGACAGAAACAGAGAGAGAGAGAGAGAGAGAGGAGAGGAGAGAGGGAAAGAAACAGAGAGGGAGTGAGAGGGAAGAAGAGAGACAGAGAGAGAGAGGAGAGGAGAGAGGGAAAGAAACAGAGAGGGAGTGAAAGGGAAGAAGAGAGACAGAAACAGAGAGAGAGAGAGGAGAGGTGAGAGGGAGAGAGATGAGAGAGGAGCGAGAAAGAAATATATAGAGTGAGAGAGGAGAGGGGAAAGAAACAGAGAGAGAGAGAGAGAGAGAGAGAGAGAGGGCGAATGGAGAGAGATAGAGCGATGTCCGGCTTTCGGGAACAATTTATCTTTTTCATAAGTTACAGTTTATAAGAAGTTTCTTTTTTTCTATTTAACAGGCTCTTAAATAGTTACCATTGTTTTGAATACACATTGCAACACGTTTACCTGAACTCATTGTGAACTCGTAACAAGCACATCTGGTGATAACACATCTGGTGATAACACATCTGGTGATAACACATCTGGTGATAGATGTGCAAAGGAGCTGGTGATGCGTTCCTTCAAACGATTTCTATCTTTTATCTTTCCGCGATACACCTTTCAAATAATGACCCCAAAGATAGAAATCAAGAGAGGTCAGATCATGGGATCTAGGGGATTTTATAAACTGTCTCTTATGAAAAAAAATTTTTCTTATGTATGGGAGACTTTTGAATCCTTCTGTAGAAACACTTCTGTACTGTATATTTATATTATTATATATTATATTATATTATTATATATTATATTATATTATTATATATTTTTTATTGTAGTTTTTAGCCCCAGGAGGACACACTCCTCCAGCTGGCCATAGACACACTTTCTGTGTCCTGTCAGTATTTGCAAATGGCAAATATACGTCACGATGTGTTAACGCTACTGTATATAACTCACTTTGATATTTATCATTATTTTTTATCATTATATTTATTATATTTATAATTTGCATATATTGATTTTATTATAAATGCATAACAACACCGAAGAGGAATCGACGTAAGCTTAAAAAATAAACCACGATATGGCGAAGGATATACTATAATATAATATAATATAATATAATATAATAATAATCTCCCAGTTAATGATGTAAGGGAGATAATGAGAAGCATATAGTTTTGAAGAGTTATGTCCCTGTCACTATAAATCTGACAGCCTCTCACTGAAGAAAATTCGTTCATTGTGTTGGGATAAACTCATTCCGAACAAGATTTCTTCCTTGGCGTTTTGGATGGCAGAGCACAGTAAAAAGGTGGAATTTGATGGGTTAATTCTAATTTCCTGTTGTTAGCGGGTGACTATGGCCTGCAATTGCTGACGAGATGTACATACACATATATACAGTCGCACGCACACACACACACACAGAGTTACACACGTACATATATGTATGCATACATACATACATGTATAATTTGTGAAGGGTAAAGACCCCTTTCGGTCACGAATGACCCTGGGCTTGCACCTAGAAAGTTACCTTCCGAAGTACAAGGTTGAGCAAGTTTATTTATAGAAGACCAGCAGTCACCCATGCATACCAACCTCCCCTCTTCACACCACCGATGTTATCCAAGGGAAAGGCAAAGGGGCCGATACGGCTTCGCACCAGTGACACCGCAACTCATTTCTACAGCTGAGTGAACTAGAGCAATGTGAAATAAAGTGTCTTGCTCAAGAACACACAACACGCAGTCCGGTCCGGGATTCGAACTCACTACATCATGATTATGAATCTGATGCTCTAACCACTGAAGAGGGAGTGCATCAGTGTATAAGCCACTCCAACAGCATGGCTCATTGGTTAGAGCATCGGACTCACAATCATGATGGGAAACAAGTCGGGACTTGGAAACCAGTTATCCTAGAAATTTATTGCAACTTCCTGCAAATTTCCGAGGAGTGGGAGATACATCCCGAAAAGTTCCGTGGAAGAAGTACTCCCTGGAAAATTCCTAGGAGGGGAGGTATTCCCGGAAAATTATGGAAAATTCATGGAAAATTCCGAGGAATGGAGCTGATTTCTGGAAAATTGTTGAAACTTCCTGGAAAGTTCCGAAGAGGGGGAGGTACTTCCTGGAGATTTCCGAGGAGAGGGAAATACATCCAGGAAAGTTCCGTGGGAGAGGTACTTGCTGGAAATTTCTGAGGAGGTGGAGGTACTTCCTGGAAATTTCTGAGGAAGTGGAGGTAATTCCTGGAAAATTGTGACATCTTCCTGGAAATTTCCGAGGGATGTACGTCCTGGAAAATTCCGAGAGAAGGTATTCCTGGAAAATTCCGTGTGGTATCATTTCGCAGAATATTACGACAAATTCATGCAAAGTTCCGAGGAAGGAGAGGTACTTCCTGGAAAATTATGGCATCTTACTGGAAAGTTCCGACGAAGGGGAAATACATCCTGGAAAGTTCCACGGAGAAGGCACTTCGTGGAAAATTCCAAGGAGTGGAGGCATTCTCGGAAAATTATGGCAAATTCTTGGAAATTCCGGGGAGGGGAGGTGTTTCCTTGAAAATTATTGTAACTTCCTTGAAAGTTCCGAAGAGGGGGTATTTCCTGGAAAATTGTGAATCTTCCTGGAAAGTTCCGAAGAGGGGAAGATACATCCTGGAAAGTTCTGTGGAGGAGGTACTTCCTGGTACATTCCGAGGAGGGGTGGTATTCCCGGAAAATTATTGCAAATTCATGGAATGTACCGAGGAGGGGTTACTTCTTGGAAGATTCCGAGGGGAGGAATTACTGGAAAATTCCGAGCGTCGGCACCTGGAAAATTGTGGCAAATTCATGGAAAGTTCTGAGGAGTGCGAGGTACTTTCTAGAAAATTATTGGAACTTCCTGGAAAGTTCCGATTAGGGGAGATGCCTCTTGGTTCCTCCCGAAAAATTATGGCGTCTTGCTGGAAAATTATTTCCTCGGAATTTTCCAGGAAGTACCTCCTCCACGGAACTTTCCAGGATGTATTTTCCCCTCCTCAGAACTTACGTTCTAAATTATAAAGAAACAGTAGAGGCGAACCTAAGACGTATACTGGGGCAACTGAATTGATTGACATTAAAAATCGATTTTATAAACGCAAACATTGATCGGTCATCTCAAGTGGAAAATGTCCAACGGTTTCATCGGTTCTTGCGTAAGACAAGTTTTCACAAATTCAAAAGTTACCCGGTGCATTGTAGATAAGGTACAACAATACAGAAATAGTAGCTTCAAATAAAACAATGCAGTGTGCCCTTTGTGTGAGTGAAAAATGAAGAAGGCACAAATGGTGTGAACAAAAGAACAGAACTGTTAGCGCATTGTAAGCATGCATCTAAGTACCTGAGGTGTAATTATCAGCCTCTTCGAATTTCGTTCTTGTTTGAGGATAAAATCGTTGATTTTGAGGTGTTTTCAAAAAAGAAAACAAAATGAGTTGCGTGCATACATTGTTCTAATCGACTGAGAAGATTGAACAAAATGCACTTTCACACAAATATACGCGCATTGCATTGGTGTATGTGTGTGTGTATACATCTCTCCTTCCCCCTCTCTCTATAGATACATACATATATATGCCATATCTATCTATCTATCTATCTATCTATTTAAGTCTCTCTCACTCGCTCTCTCTTTACATATATATATATATATGAAAATATATATATATATATATATATATATGTATGTATATATATATATATATATATATATGCATATATATATATATATATATATATATATATATATATTATATACAGATTATATTCGTTTATTTGCTTCAGTCACTTGATTGCAGCCATTCTGGAGCACTGTCTTTAGTCAAGCAAATCGACCCCAGGACTTATTCTTCGTAAGCCTAGTAACTATTCTATTGGTCTCTCTTGCCGAACCGCTAAGTTACGGGGACGTAAACACACCAGCATCGTTTGTCAAGCGATGTTGGGGGGGGGACACAGATGCACACACACACACACACACACACACATGTATGTACGACGGACTTCTTTCAGTTTCCGTATACCAAATCCGCACACAAGGCTATAGTCGGCCCGAGGCTATAGTAGAAGACACTTGTCCAAGTTGCTACGCAGTGGGACTGAACCCGAAACCATGTGGTTGGTAAGCAAGCTACTTACGACACAGTCACTCCTGCGCTTATCATATAAGTAATAATTTTATATTCGGTTATACATTTTATAGTATACTGTTTAAAGCCTGTTCACAGTATTCGGCTACCTGATGGCATCAACATTATGGAAGTATATGCCACTAGGTTTACTTCAGGAACGTCTTTGCGTCCGTACGATTCATAAAAATATGCTACACTCACACACAAATACATACATACTTACATACATACATACATACATACATACATACATACATACATACATAAATACAATACATATATATATATATATATATATA
>NC_043009.1:65035522-65055522 GCF_006345805.1 Octopus sinensis
GCGCACGTATATATATATATGTATGCGTTTCTTATATATGTGTCTGTGTATACTCAATGACGGACATCGCTACCATTGATGTTATCTTCTTCCCCCCCTCTTCATTTTTTCGTAATTTTCCTTTCTCTTTCCTCCTCATCTTTCCTTTATTTGCTCTCCATTCTCTCTGTTCTCTCCATTTCTTCTTTTCTTATCCTTTTCTCTTTTTGCACTTTTTCTATTTTTCATCCACCATTTCCTTTTTATATTATTATCATAACCTATACCTTTTATGCTCTCTCTCTCTCTCTCTCTCTCTCTCTCTCTCTCTCTCTCTCTCTCTCTCTCACACACACACACATACACACACACACGCACACACTACTTTCTTTTCTAGACATTTCTCTTTCAATATTTCTCCCCGTAACTCCCTTTCGTACATTTTATCTTTTCCTTCTTCTTGTCGTCTGCCAAATAATGGCGCATTTAAAAATCTAACGTTTCCTCGAGTTGCATCGTATATTTCCGCCAGAAAAGTTTATTATAACGAGAAACGTTTGATAAATTGAGAGAATTTCAATAATCAGTTGTAATGATCGGAGATATGTGTACCTTTGTACAAATAATATATCGATCGCTTCCTACAGCGTTTTTGCCTTTTTGTCGTTGGAACACCTGAATATCTTTTAACCATCTTTTAAACTCTTGATCTTCGGCTTTCCGGTCCTCAACCATTCCAGAGTAGAAGTATAGATTGCAGTGAAGACGCGTGGCTTAGTGGTTAGGGGATTCGGCTCACAGTTATAAGGTCGCGAGTTCGATCCAGCGGTGTGTTGTGTCCTTCAGCAAGACACTTTATTTCACGTTGCTCTGGCAAAAATGGCAAAAATGGCAAAAATGGGCCAGCCATGTCACATTCTGTGTCACGCTGAATCTCCCCGAGAACTACGTTAAAGGTACGCGTGTCTGTGGAGTGCTCGGCCAATTCCACGTTAATTTCACGAGCAAGCTGTGCCGTTTATCAATTGGAACCGGGTCGTTGTAACCGACGATGTGCCAATTACACACACACACACACACATACACACACACACACACACACACACACACACGCGCACACACATGTTGTTGTTATTTCCACTCCAGGATTTCATTAACCCACGAGCATGGTAATTCTGATGCTTGTCCCCTCGAAATATGTTTACTAATATCACGTGAGGAGCTCGTTCACTTCTGATAAGCTCTGTTTCTTCTTTTAAGCCTACAGGCTACCCTTACACGGACTTCACTGCGGCCAGAAGAAGGAGGCCGGTTTATGCACTGACCATTCGACCTTTAGTAGACAGTACCCGATTAGAAGGCTATTAGACATGTATAAGAGCATGTGTGTATGTGCATGTGTTCATCTATACACATATGCTCACATATGTATGTGTGTGTGTGTGAGGTAATGTTTTCTTCCAAGTCGCATGGTTTCGGGTTCACATTTGGGAAGTGTCTTCTACTGTAGCTTCGAGCTGACCAAAGCTTTGTGAGTAGATTTGATAGATGAAGACTGGAAGCCCGTCGTATACACACACGCACACACACAAACACATGCACACACACAGATACACACATACACACACACACGCACACGTATATCTGTGTGTCCTACCACTGCGCTTGACAACCGGTGTTAGTTTGTTTATATCCCGGTTTCTTAGCGGTCCGGAGAAAGTAGAAAACTTAAAAAAAAGAACAAAGAAACAAGTGGTGGGGTCGATTTTTTCGACTAAACACTTCAAGGCAGTGCTCCAGAATGGCCGCAGTCAAAAATAAAAGACAGAATATATACCATGCCATCGAATTTGGTGTTGCGTTGCTCTGCTTTACCAAGACGCAATCTGAAGTGCTGAAACCAAGCATCCCGATGCGGTTCAGTAGTTTGTCCTCCAATGTGGCCCATCGGTTATACTCTTATCTCTAAGTTGTTGCCGACACAAAACAACAGACTTGATTTCGATCTAAGTGCTACCGAGTTCTTCAGTTCTGATAGGAGTTGTGCTTCTCGAACTTCATTGCACACATTACCAAGTGCGACTTCAGAGGAATTGGGGTTCTTTTCAGTATCCCTAACCAACCCCAAGTAGCGTTTCATATGTTTCCCTGCTCTTGTCCCCGTCTCAATGGAAGCAGAGTTTAAACTTTTATTCTCTTCGTTGTAAACCATTTCCGTGCTGTATTTCTGTTAGTCGCGATTTGAATGTCATATATATATTTCTTTACTACCCACAAGGGGCTAAACACAGAGGGGACAAACAAGGACAGACAAAGGGATTAAGTCGATTACATCGACCCCAGTGCGTAACTGGTACTTAATTTATCGACCCCGAAAGGATGAAAGGCAAAGTCGACCTCGGCGGAATTTGAACTCAGAACGTAACGGCAGACGAAATACGGCTACGCATTTCGCCTGGCATGCTAACGTTTCTGCCTGCTCGCCGCCTTTGAGTATCATATATAGCACTGCATTACATCACTGCTATGTACCAATGCTGTGCACTATTGCAACTGTTGCCCTCAAATCTATCACAAAGGCCTCACCGTCAAATAGAAATGACCAAAATGTACTTCTCTGATCTTGACTATGCTGATGGGGATCTTGCTCTGGCAGCTCATCAGGTGTTTGGTGCATAAGGCTTGTTAACATCACTTAAGAGTGCTGCAGTAAAAGCTGGAAGATTGAGTACATAACAATCAATAAGAACGAAAGATCTCTACCAACGAGGACACAAAACTAATGGAGGTCAGTGACTTCAGGACTGGAATCCTATATTCTTTTCTACTCTAGGCACAAGGCCTGAAATTTTGGGGGAAAGGGGCCAGTCGATTAGATCGACCCCTGTACAAAATTGGTACGTAATTTATCGACCACAAAAGGATGAAAGGCAAAGTCGACCTCGGCGGAATTTGAACTCCGAACGTAACGGCAGACGAAATACGGCTACGCATTTCGCCCGGCGTGCTAATGTTTTCATATTTTTTATTGCCCGCATGGGGCTAAACATAGAAGGGACAAACAAGGACAGACAACGGGATAAAGTCGACTACATCGACTCCCGGGCGTAACTGGTACTTAATTTATCAACCCCGAAAGGATGAAAGGCAAAGTTGACCCCGGCGGAATTTGAACTCAGAACGTAACGGCAGACGAAACACCGCTCAGTATTTCGCCCGGCGTGCTAACGTTTCTGCCAGCTCGCCGCCTTACTGGGATCCTTTATTGCTAACAGTATGAAAGACTTTATGATACGCAACTGACAAGCCTTGTGTGTGTTTAGCAAGTTTCACAACATCTTTTAATCGAGTAGATCAAACTCAACAAGACTGGTTTTGTGTGTGGAGAGTTTTCTTTTGGTACAGCAGAAACCTGGATAGGGAAGAAGGTTCTTCGTGATCAGGATTCTCAAGAAGAGGTGGATTACAACTTAGAGCGTGGGTAAAAGACCTCCATCCCTGCCAAAAAGGGATTTATGGACGCAGTTTAACCCATTCTTGCATTTTTGCTCAACGCAATAAAGGCTATTGTTGGCCACTATAATCGGGATCAATACCTGGCCGTATCAGCTATTTTATTCTAAAGACTTTGGGACCCTAATAGACGATGAGGAGCCCCTAGCTCTATTGGCTTTAAGAATGCATTCTGATGTGTCGTGTATGTGTGTTTCTGAAAAACTGAAAGAGAGACGAGAGCACCCCTACATAGGTATGTACACTGGAATACGCTAAAACACGAAAAATTTTTTTTTTCCCATTTCCCACCGACATAACGAATGTCAACGACAAAAAGATTTGGAAAGGCGTCCTCTTCCCTTCTACTTCCTCGTCCTCCTCAACTACTACAAGAAGAAACAGAAGAAAAAGTACAATAACAACTACTACTACTACTACTACTACTACTACTACTACTGCCGCTGCTGCTGCTGCTGCTGCTGCTACTGCTGCTGCTGCTGCAACTACTACTACTACTACTACTACTACTACTACTACTACTACTACTACTACTACTACTACTACTACTATAAAAGCGGAACGAAGTATAAGCCATCGTTTTTGTCATTAATCGATTACGTAGAGACCAACCCGTCGAAAGAACAGCCAAATAGCTTTCAAATCACACACAAAACTGTCTTTAGAAAAAAAGGAAGGACACATAGTTGATAAAGTACATCTAAATACCGTATCTGAAGATTGATTATCTATGGTCACGGTTGGAGAGCCTTTGAGCATAGGTGGTCTGCCGGATCAGGTGTGATTCTGGGAAAAAAGAAAAGAAAAAAACCCCAGAAAACAGCAAAAACATCATCGTCATCATCATCATCAACATCAACAAAGCAACTATTGCAGCTATCATTGTAATAAACCGCCTCTACCCCGACCTAAACCCATCACCACCATGGGTACGACCACGCCCATCACCACAATTGCCCAACCCTCCCTCACCACTGCCATCCCCTATCACGCCTCCATCAACAATACCACCGCCTTCACCACCACCACCACCATCATTGCCGCCACATCCTCCAACACAACCACGCCTTTCCCCGCCTTCTTCAATACAAGCACGCCTCCCACCCACCCCACATCGACTCCCAACGTCAGCGATTTACCCGCCGCCACCACCATCATCATGACCAACACCTGCGTCACCGCTATTTACAATGACCGCCTCACGACCCCCTCCACTATCACTCCACCCCCACATCATCATCACTACCAAGAAACAATTAGTACATCGACGGACCCCCTGTACTATGGCTGCGTGGTACAGTCTTCATTATTTGACTGTTTTACTTCATCGATTATGGTAGGATTTGAACTCAGAACGTAAAGAGCCGTAGGTATATACCCCAAGACCATCTCTCGACTAAACATTACATTTTAAAGCTCGGCGCTAAGACACACACATGCACACACACACACACACACACACACACACACACACACACACACACACACACACACAGTGAGTGTCAGTCTGTCTGTGTGTATGTGTATGTGTGTGTGTGTGTGTGTGTGTGTGTGTGAGAGAGAGAGAGAGAGAGAGAGAGCGAGCGAGAGAGGGTTGGGGGTTCTCTGTGTACGTTAGATTCTACTCAGGGGGGTCTGCAATTGGTTTCCTTGCGGATTTCTCGATAGCAATCCCCATCTAAGTCTCTATATTGAAAAAGATGGCGGCCAGAGTGTAACTGAACCCATTGCACACGTTGTGACCACTTGAACGCATGAATTTACGCAGATATCCACGTGGTTGCATGCATCGGTACGTGCGTATTTGACAGCAGCCTTAAAGGGTTTTGGCCGAAAAAAATAGACCCCTGGACTTATTCTGTGTAAGCCTAGTACTTATTCTATCGGTCTCATTTGCTGAACTGGTAAGTTACAGGGACGTAAATACACCAGCATAGGTTGTCAAGCAATGTTGGGGGGACAAACACAGACACAAACACACACACACACATATATATACATATACACGACGGGCTTTCTTTCAGTTTCCGTCTACCAAATCCAATCACAAGGATTTGGTCGGCCCAAGGCTATAGTATAGAAAGCGCTTGCCCAAGGTGCCACGCAGTGAAACTGAACCCGGAAACATGTGGTTATATATATATATATATATATATATATATAATAATAAATATTAGGGAATAAATCCAAATTTACAGGGAAAAAATCAGATTTAGGATTAAATCCAATTTTATAGTAAAATATTATAAAATATTATTAGAGACAAAACCACTATTTTGCAAAACAAACAAGGAAGACTAATCAATACATAAAATTTTAATTATTTATTAAAATTTTATGTATTGATTAAGTCTTTCCTTGTTTGTTTTGCAAAATAGTGGTTTTGTCTCTAATAATATTTTATATATATATATATATATATATATACACACACATATATATATATATATATATATATATATGTACATATATATATAAATAATATGCATGTGTAATATTATATGTGTATATATATATAAAGAAAGAGTATATATATATATATATATGAATATAAATATTTAATTTAAGTATATATATATATATATATATATACACATACATACAATGAAACATTTATGTAAAATAAATATATTTCACTGTAAAATAGAATATAAAATTTACTAGAAATTTACATAAGTCTACATAAAAATTTTACAAAATTTGCCGAAACAACGAACAGGATGCTCAACTAAAAACCTTTTCTCGTCTTTCAAAGACATATTGTTTCTGTTGTTCGCTAGAATTTGTCTTGGAAAGCAATTGAAAGCAGGAAGATGTTCAATGAAAAACTCTGCTACAATACCAGAGAGAAGAAAGAATTGTTGGCTTACAATTCCTCTCATGCAATCTTCCAGTTTACAGCTGCGCGTTCTCCCTTTCCGATAAATTCCACAGAGGTAGAGTGTGTTAGCCTTTGGCTCCTGTCTAGCGCATCTACGAACGTACGCTGCTCTGTTGGCATGCATGAATATATCTGCTTACATACATGTATACATAAAGGCATACATACATACATACATACATACATACATACATACATGCATGCATACATACATATATACATACATACATGCATGCATACCTGCATGTATACAAACATGTATACATATATACATGCATGCATGCATAATACATACATAATACATACATACATATATGCATACATACATGAATGCATACATAAATGAATGCATAAATACATACATGCACGCATGCATGCATAATACATACACGTATACATGCATACATACATGCATACATACTTACATGCATACATACATACATACATGATACATACATACATATATACAAGTATACATACATTCATGTGTATATACATGCATAATTACATGTATACATACATGCATACATACATACATGTATACATACATACATGCATACATACATAAATGTATACATACATGCATGCATACATACATACATACATGTATACATACATATATGCATACATACATACATACATTCATAATACATACATACATACATACATTCATAATACATACATACATACATACATACATACATGCATACATACATGCATACATACATGCATACATACATAGATAAGCACATACATGTTTGTATGTGTGTAAGTTCCTATGTATGTGTAGATATGAATGTATGCATGTGTCCTCATGTGTGTGTCCGTGTGCATGTGTGTGTGTGCACAAATGTTTACATACATAATATTTGTATGTATCAATGTATGACTACATGAAAATCTGTGCGTGTATGTCCATATGTGCGCACACAAGTGTCTGTGTAAGCATATAGTCATGTGCATACGTTTAATGTGTGTGCGTCTGGGTGTGAGTGTGGGAGTGTGCCTCTATGTATTTCAGTCGATGTGCGTGTGTGTATGTATGTGCTGTGTGTGTGCGTGTGCATGTATGAGTGTGTCTGTATAGGTGTGTATAAATTATTTATTCATTTTAAGCAGATGATTTACTCTATCGCTACTATGATTTCAGGCCTGTATGCATCAGCTTACAGACATACATACATACATATATAAATACATACATAATACATACATACATACATATAAACATACATACATACATACATACGTACATATATACATATATGCATACATACATACATACGTACATACATACGTACATACATACATACATACATACATACATACATACATACATACATACATACATGCATACATAAATACATACATGCATACATATATAATACATATATACATACATACATGCATACATAAATACATACATAATACATACATACATATATACATACATACATGCATACATAAATACATACATAATACATACATACATATATACATGCATACATACATACAACATACATACATACGTAATACATAATACATACATGCATACATACATAATACATACATGCATACATATATAATACATTTATACATACATACATACATGCATACATATATAATACATATATAATACATACATGCATACATAAATACATACATAATACATAGATACATACATATATACATACATACATACATACATGCATACATACATATATACATGCATGCATACATACATACATACATACTTACATACATACATGCATGCATACATAATACATAATACATACATGCATACATAAATAATACATACATGCATACATAAATGATACATACATGCATACATAAATAATACATACATGCATACATACATACATACATACATACGTACATGCATACATACATACATGCATACATACATAAATAAATAAACACACATACATACATGCATATATGCATACATGCATCCATACATACACACATACATACATACATATACATGTACATACATACGCACGTAATACACATACATAAACACATACACACGTGGATATATATACACATACAGACGTACACACATATATACACACACATACATACATATATATATATACATGCATACAGATACATAAATACACGTACATAAAGATAAATATTCACACACACATACGCAAACATACATCCATACATCTATAATCTCTCTCTCTCTCCTCTTTCTGTCTATCAGGGTATCAATGTCTCCCTCTTTTTCTGTCTTCCTTTCCTCTGTCTCCCATGCATACATTGGTAGTTAATCCACACACACACACACACACACACACACACACACACACACACACACACACACACACACACACACACACAGAGGCACACACACACATATAAGTAGGTACGTCGCATTCCTCGGTTCATAACTCACACACTTTTTCCTTCCAAGAATAAATGTTATCTCTAAACTCTAAACACAAATTTTAAAACCGGATTTGACTCTCGTGTCCAGTGTGGTGATGGTACCTAGTGAGATGTCGACACGGTGTATCGGTACCAGATATTCTTCAGTCAGTAGCAGAAATGCCTCACCTGTCATTTGTAGATAGGCAGGTGTACCTGGGAATCGAACGTCATCTGTTGACTCTCAGTTTAGTTGATTGTCTGACGAAGCCCCGCCCCCCACAACGATGTCACACTACAGCAACGAAGGAGAGAAGACATGTAATTAGTGACGAGGGACACACTGTAAAATCTTCCGAGCAACATGGCGATAGGGCAGCTGGGCGTCGGAACGGATTATCACCAACCAATAAAATGATTCTTGAAGGGAGGAAACAATGGGAGGAATGAAAGACAATTGGAAAATTGGAAGGACAAAATGAGGACTCTTGTCATAAAGAAGCATAATTCCTACAAATACAAGAAACCATACAATTATGGAGACACAGTCAATAGATTATGGAGTTTAAAGCCTTAAAGATGATATTGGGTTCAAGGAGAACAGAAAAGGGGAAATATGCCAGCAGTTGAGTTTATAGTTCTTAGGACTTGGTTCTAGCATTTCATAAAACCTAAGGGTTGTACAAACGATAGTTGAAAGGCTTAGTGAAATATACTTGATGTTTTACAAATATGTGATAAACGTTAGAATGGAAAATATCATAAGAGCCATGAGAAATGTGTCTTATATGTGTTCACAATGTGAGCGAAGATAAATGGTGTAGCATTTTAGCTCTCACTGAATACAATCGACGAAACCGGATCGGAGTAAACAAAGAAGGTAGAAAAATGTTTGAAGCCATCATCGGAACATGATGTTAGTGGAGTGTTCCCCCACCTCCATGCACCGGGAGTGGGGGGGAGGGGATTTCAGGAAGAGACTGGAGGGAAAAAGAAAAATATAAGTTGAACAGGAAAAATTTCCTGATATGACAGAAATAAATTCCAAGGTGGGATATTCCTCGATGTAACCCAGAGATGAACTAATCCGCAGATTTAGAAAAAGCATTAAATGACAGAACATTAAAGAGTTTTTCACTTCCCGAGCGTTAAACTAATACATCTGTTTGTTGTCTACACCAACTGTCTTCGTCTTTTGTTATTCCGTGAATGCTCCCTATATATATATATAAATCATATAAAATGGGACAAGAACGCAAAACATCCGGACAACTAGGTGATACAAAAAGGGACAACAAAACAACCAGATAGACGATACAAAGAAAACAAAGATGGGTCATTCGAAGTTTTCTTTCTTCAGTCAAGCACCAGATTATCCTCGCAATTTCGGCTGATTATTCTTGTGATTGCTCCAAACTGGCCAGCCCTAAGGAAAAACTAAGCCTAGAGCATTATATTCCTTGGAAGAAAGCAGCGAATGTATACTAAAACAAGGACGGAAAAAACGGACAATGTTACACAAATATAAATACAATAAAAATAATAACAGGACATAACAACATAAATATATCAACAGGCCTGTATGTATAGTATATAATATATATATATATAGATATGTATATACAACCATATACATATGCGTATACACACATATATATAAATACATTTATATAGATACATATATATAAATACATATATATAAATATATTTATATACACACACACATTTATATATATATATATAATATATATATATATAGATATATGTCACACACACACACATACACACACACACATACACACACACACACATACACACACACACACACACACACGCACACAGTCTGGTAGAATTGAAGTATTTCAATCTTTACAAAAGAAAAACAAACAAGTAACACCTGTCTCTCGATGAATTTCCTTGTTTTTCACCGACAGAATTTCAGTTTTCAGAATTGAAAAACCAACGGCAACACATTTTCTTATGTTCGCGATGATCTCCGACACAAAATTCTTTCTCATAATTCGTCTTTTATTGTCTTCTCTTATAACATCACATTATATATAAATCGCCAGCAAAGCGGGAGTCATTGTTCTCCAAGTGAGCTTTCTTTCTCTGCCGCGCATAGAAGCGATCGCGTCAAAAGCTATTCTCATTCCGTTTGTCTTTTGTAGAGTTTAAATAATTTCCAATATAGAAAAGAAAACATCCATCAGAAAACAGAACGGTAAATGAGGGAGAGATTAAGAAATATAGAGGATGATGAATAAGAACGAAGCCAGTAATAGAGAAGATGAAAGAGGGAGAGAGAAGAAGGAAGTTAAGGAAGAGAGAGAGAGACAAGAGAGAAAAAGCCAAAGTGTGAGAGGGAAAAAGAGAGAGAGAGTGGTTTTATTCCTCGCAGACTTCAGTTCCATAACGGTACATATTTGCTACGCAAAGAGGTTAAATGAAGAAAATGCCATACAAATTGTAAGTGAGCGCATATTATGGAGCCGTAGGGTGGCAGTTTCCACTATGAGCATCAGTGTAACAATGTCACTGAATATTAATATTGGATGTTGCTTTCCGTATGTCTTGACCAACATAAATACTTAATAATGTCTCCCAACTTCAAACGGATTTCTGCAGAGAAAGAAAAACGAAACACACAGAAATTTCAAACGTACGGCGACGTATATTATTATGACCGTATACGTACGCACGCACACACACACACACACACACACACACACACACACGTATACATGCATGTGCATGTGTGCATAAGTGTAGGTGTGTGTAAGATTACACACACACACACACACACATATGCGCATAAAGCACGCACACACACATATAGTATACACATGTATGATGTACAATTTTGTGTGCATGCATATAGACTATATATATTTATATATGTATACATATATATATTTGTGTGTATACACACACACTCACTCACACACTTACACACACACACACACACACACACACACACACACACACACACACACACACACATACACACACATATTCATACAAACGTATGATTATTTTTTTCAAATCCTCTTTAAAAATAGGTCACGTTGTACTGAAGAGGTCGCTAAGAAAGAAGTGCACTTATGTGCATAATGTATCGAAGTAAATTGATTAATCTTGCCATTATTTCTTTCTTTTACAGCTTTTATAAGTAAGGAGAATGCTTCGCTTTAAAAGCGAGGTGGGGGGAGGGGTACATTAACCCAGTTGTATTAGGAGCAAATGAATTTCAGCCTCACCCTGACTAGTCATTTTTTGTTTTACTAACGAAAATGTTTTGTCGCCATTTTCAACAGCAATGAAGGTAGACGAAGCTAGTGTTGACAAAGATGAGCTGAAGCCCTCCCTAGTCGTGTCACTCCGTCGGTTACGACGACGAGGGTTTCAGTTGATCCGATCAATGGAACAGCCTCCTCGTGAAGCTAACGTGTAAGTGGCTGAGCACTCAACAGACACGTGTACCCTTACCGTAGTTCTTGGGGAGACGTAGCGTGAGACAGTGTGTGGCAATGCTGGCACCTTTGAAATACAGGTACAACAGAAACAGGAAGAAAGAGTGACAGAAAGTTGTGGAGAAAGAGTACAGCAGGGTTCACCACCACCCCCTGCTGGAGCCTCGTGGAGCTTTAAGTGTTTTCGCTCAATAAACACTCACAACGCCTGGTCTGGGAATCGAAACCGCGATCCTACGACCGCGAGTCCGCTGCCCTAACCACCGGGCCACTGCCACACCACGAAGCCTTCCCTAACCAAGATAAGAAAAATATTGCAACCATATTGGAAAGAATTCGAATATCAGTTACTTTATCGATACAGGGAGGACGAACAGCACAGTCGGTCGCAGCAGGGTTTGAATTCAGAGTGGAAAAGCAACAAAAACTGTGTCAAAAGCCCGGCAGTTTCAATGAAGGGTGCAAGTTGATCACAGTGACCCCAGTATGTAACTCCTACTTATTTTACTGACCCCGAAAAGATGAAATGCAAAAATGGCTGCGGCGGAATTCGAACTGAGAACGTAAAGACAGACGAAATGCTGCTATGCATTTTGCCCGGCGTGTTAACGATTCTGCCAGCTCACCGTATTAGAAATTATT
The DNA here is from genome assembly GCF_006345805.1 of Octopus sinensis. NCBI lineage: Eukaryota > Metazoa > Mollusca > Cephalopoda > Octopoda > Octopodidae > Octopus > Octopus sinensis. The sequence continues at coordinate 65,048,408 of NC_043009.1, forward strand.
TTTAATAGATATTAAAAATAAGAATTTCTCTTCGTTTTCTTTATGAGACAAAGACAATTTCTGTTGTAGAGTGTGTGAATATGACTTAATAAAACGGTACATCAATGGCACTTACTAAGGAAACATTCTAATTGGTCGGATATGAAAAGAGCTATCTTGTCCCTTTCTGTTCCACTCTCCATAATAGATTTTCTTGCAGTAACATTACCTTCCTTCTACGTACTATCAGTTTAACGAGCGATCTCGGCGACTATCTTCTTAAGTCCTCTGTGCTTCGCAGAAAATTTTCCTGGGAGAATACAAAAATGTTTTTTGCGTAGCTTTTGACTGCTGTTTACATCGCTATAGACTATCATGATATTGATAGATAAAGAGGTAGATAGATAGATAGATAGATAGATAGATAGATAGATAGATAGATAAAGAGAGAGAAGATAGAGAGATAGAGAGATAGAGAGATGAGGAGATGAGAGAGAGGGAGAGAGATGAGGAGATGAGAGAGAGACATGAGGAGATGAGAGAGAGATGAGGAGATGTGAGAGAGAGATGAGGAGATGAGAGAGAGATGAAGAGATGAGATAGGGATGAGAAAGAAGTACTGGCCTATTTCATTTATCGATCCCGGCACGATGAAGGGCAAAGTTAAATTGGCAGGCTTTGAATGTAGAATGTAGAGAAGTGGAGCAAATTGCTCAAAAACATTCGTTCTTGTATTTAATTCGCTGTTTTTGCCGATAACCGTGAGATAATACTAAACTGGTGTGTGGAATTCCTTTAAGGTTCGATGAAATTAAACAAGAACGAAAACCAGAAGTCCGCGCTGTTTGTAGGCGTTATCTACTTGGAGTTATGCTATGTCGCCTTCCTTAACCTTTTTCTCATGTAGGCCATGTATGGAAGAAGAAATGTTTCATAAATATTTAAAACACATCCACAATGACTCAGTCTTCCTATAAGAATGATCTAGAACGTATTGATAGATTCCAGCCTTCTATGACATAGTGTCACACGAGCTTCGTGATCGTGATTGTATTAAACACGCACACCACAGAATACCTCATAACTTCTGGGACGACAGAAATAGTCTTTGAGGAAAAATCTCAGAGAAATATTTCTTTTCCAGCCCAATTATGAACTAATGTCTTGCTCGTAATTATGGTTGTTTAGTTCCGTGTCAGTTTTGAGCGAACAAATCTATAACAATGTGTAAAGTTGGTATACAGCCACAAACTGTGGGGTGGGGGTGGGGGTTAGAGTCGATTGTATCGACCCCAATATGTGACAGGTATTTATTTCATTCACTTTAGAAGGGATAAAAGAAAAAAAGAACCTGAAGTAGACTTCAGAGGAAATTGAACTCACAATGTAATTATTTCTTTATTACCTACAGGGGGCTAAACATAAAGTGGACAAAGAGAGACGAAGGGATTAAGTCAGTTACATCGACCCCAGCGCGTAACTGGTACTTATTTAAATGATCCCGAAAGGATGAAAGGCAAAGTCGACCTCGGCGGAATTTGAACTCAGAACGTAACGGTAGATAAGATACCTATTTCTTTACTACCCACAAGGGGCTAAACACAGAGAGGATAAACAAGGACAGACAAACGGATTAAGGCAATTATGTCGACTCAAGTGCGTAACTGGTACTTAATTTATCGACCCCGAAATAATGAAAGCAAAGTCGACCTCGGTGGAATTTGAACTCAGAACGTAGCGGCAGACGAAATACCGCTAAGCATTTCGCCCGGCGTGCTAACGATTCTGGCAGCTCGCCGTCCTCACAGTGTAATGGAACATAAATACCACAAAATATTTAATTGTGTTGCTCCACCGATTCAGCCAATCTATACCCCGATCAAGAATGTCATTTGTGTTCGACTTGTGTGCCTCCTTTATTCAGACATATTTATCTAGGAATACGAGGGGGTACCCAAAAGAAACCGGAAATGCTCTCTGTGGCATCGTGTCGTGTGGTTGTGAAGGCACATGGTGCGTCTTTATTTTGCAGTGCTTCTCCCCTGTTCGTCGATTTTTGCGACGGCTGAAACGAAGGAACAGCGGGCTTCCGTGAAATTCTGTTTTCTGCTGGGGAAAACGGTGGCCGAAACTGTTGTCATGCTTCAAACAGTTTACAAGAACGTTGCCATGAGCCAAAACACAAGTTTACAAGTGGTTTCCATGTTTTAGGAATGGTCACTTGTCGCTTGACGACCATCCTCGTTCAGGGCGACCATCGCCCACCCCGAACGAATGAAAAATCACGAAAATTCATAAACTGATCTTGGAGGACCATCACCAAACAATTAACGTGTGTCCTGGAGCTCCTGTCAACGAAGTTTGAGCGAGGAATTGCGAATGAAAAGTGTTGCAGCAAAATTTCTGCCTCGCTTGCTTACGGATGAGCAGAAGCAGTCACGACAGAATTCGTGTTGCGAATTGAAAAAACAGGTGGAAGTTGATCCGGACCTTTTTTCGAATGTCATCACTGGTGACGAAAGCTGGTGCTATGGAATTTTCAGATGTGGGAGAGATGAAGAAAAAAAAACGACAGAGGCGTTAAAAGGCATCGAATTGTTAAAAATCCGCCTGGACTGATGCATTGCTTGAAATGGAGAATACTTTGAAGGCGATAAAAGTGTAAATATGTAAAACCAAGTGAATAAAATAATATTGCAAAATTCCGGTTTCTTTTGGGTAGTCCCTCGTACATTATCTCATGTCACCATTTCTGGGTAATGTTGAATTGTAATTTTGATTTATTCAGTTATTCTGTTATTCTGTATTCTTACATGTAAGTTAGGTAAATACTTAGGGATGGGCTTTTTATAACTAGTAGAGAGAGAGAGCGAGAGAGAGAGAGAGAGAGAGAGAGAGAGAGAGAGAGAGAGAGAGAGAGAGAGACAACAGGGTAACGCCATTGGTAAGTGTTGAGAAGGTGAAAGGGGAGAGTGAAGTGTAGTGTCAAATATTTCTATGTACTCAAAGTCTGACGCGTTTCACTGATTGCATACGCGTCATGAGTCCGTCATTGCTGTATAAGAGGGTATGAGTAAAGCAAATTTGTCTGCTTTCTCTAGATTTACTGATCATAGAGAGGATCACCCGTCAGCAGTATTTTTAAAATAGTCAATAATATCAAGTATCATAGCTTTTAGGGGACGAAAATGGCGACTGATTTCGTCTCCCAGATCAAACCGTTTCACTTCACAAAGCCAGGAACATGGGATCTCATTTACTTCATCGTTTCTGTTTCTACAGGAATTTAATTTCTTGGTGATATTCGAAACAATTTCGCGTGTTTTATTTCGATATATCTACAAGTGTTTTTTTCATAATGCTCACTCGTATTTGTGTGTCAGTTAAAAGAGCATTTGACTGATTATCGCTCGTTAATTAATATATGTATAATTAATTGTCAATTGAAATATGATATTTGGCACTTTTATGGGAAAAAAATCAAACATTTATAAGCGATAAATCAAAAACATTATTAATTAATAGCATTGTGTGATGAATGCAATGGAAAAGTCGAGGTAAATTGAGAAAGTCGAGCCAGTTATCCGGTTTCGGTTCTCGATTGACAATAATTCACATCTCTTCCTTTTCGATACGTAAATGGCGAAAGTAGAAGAACGTTACACAATCTCATTTCTATAACTTATAAACCATGGTCTTGAATCAAGCTAATATGATAACAAGCACTTTATATTATCTAGTTTATTAATAATAATAGCAACAGAAGTATCAGGTCCTCCCATAAGTAATGTCGTTTATTGTGGTAGGCTTTGAAGAAATAAAAAACAAGTAAGGTAGTATATATTCCCCATCTGAATGAGTTAGTTGGTGTGGTACTTTCACAGCTTGTATTATACAGAAACATTTACATGTCGTTTAGTTAGTTGAATACCGAGAAGAAATATACATAAGTCTAACTGCCTAAATTTAAATTGCATATAGCTACATATAAACTATATATATATATATAGAATAGAAAGTTTTGAATGGTACAACAATGTACTATAATACAAATAAGGGACTATAATAGCTGTTGTAATTTAACCATCCATGGTCTGATATGATATTTCGGAATAATATTCCTTTTTCAGATATTCTTAGATGGAGTTGCTGCTATAATCGGTTTTCCAACGGCTTTTCTTTTTTCGGAAGAATGTGGAACCACTTCTTAGCCATTATTGTTCTACGATCTACTCTGGCCTGGAGTAGCAATACCTGTCAGGGTTTCAGCTAAGGGTTAATTGCTATATTAGGGCTTGCCTACCAATGCAATTGAAGATCTGGTAGACTCTCATTTTACAAAAGCGGCGAAGGCGACTGTAGCAATGCACCGTGGAACGTTGAGAGCAAGATGTGGCAAGACATCTCGGTCATCCAAACATCCTTCTCCATCCCTAGTCTTCTTGAGCTGGTGTTGCTACCATATTGAAGATGGGTGAGTGAGGCTGAAGGTGCCTCAATCTTCTTCATTTTAAACAAAGTTACTACGCAAGTCATCAGTCATCCTTAAGGATGAATAAATGGTCCGCTTCGTTCCGGTGGACGAACAGGACCATGATAGGTATATATTGCTTTGATGCGGTGCTTAGCTGACCCAACACTGCTGCGAAATCCCATCACGCATCCAACTCGTTTCATCTCCTCGCACGCCCTTCTCCTCAGATATTTGACGCAGCCATATTGTGAAAGAACCTCAAAGATCTGTGCTCGGTCATATAGCCCTAAGTTATCATTTCAGTCTGATATTTATTTCATCGACCTCCCTTTAGAGAACCGCTTGTTAACCGGACATAAAAAAATAGCCTTGATTTTTAACTGGTGAAGGCGTAAAACACACTCACACACACACACACACACACACACACACATATACACGCATACGCACGCTCACACAGGTATGTATGTATGTGCATATATATAATATATATATAACCTTTTATCTGTTTCAGTCACCAGACTGCGGCCATGCTGGATCAAGCCTTGATAAACTTTTAGTCGAATGAATCGAGCCAGTACTTATACTTTTTTTTAGCTCTCATACTTATTCTATCGGTCTCTTATGTCAAACAGGTAGGTTACAGGGACGCAAATAAACCAACACTTGTCAAGCGATGGTCGTGGGAAAACACACACACACACACATATACATTTATATATGACGGGCTTCTTTCAGTTTCCCTCTACCAAATCCACGGACAAGGCTTCAGTCGAGGCTGTTGTAGAAGACATTTGTTGAAGGTGCCATGCAATAGAACTGAGCTCTGAACCATTTGATTGGAAAGCAAACTTCTTACCACACAACCACGACGGCACATATATATGTATACACACACATATATATATACATATATATGAATGTATACATATATGCATGTATGTATATATGTCTGTATATATATACATATATATGTATGTATACATATATGCATGTATGTATATATGTCTGTATATATATACATATATATTATGTATGTATGCATACATATATGTATATATATATATATATATATATATATATATATATATATATATATATATTTATATATATGTGTGTGTGTTGTGTATAATATGTGTATGTTTTTTAAAAGCTTTTGTAAAAAATTTGATACAGTCGCAATAATTGAAATTTTGTAATAAAATATACGAACCATTAAAAAATCTTTAAACTCCAACCTTTATGGAAGAAGTTTGCGGATCGTGCGTATTTCGTTGCCCAACGTTTCAAACACACGTGGTCCAGACTGATGCGTATAGTGGAAGTTGTTTTTAGTAATGGTGTTGACTATTTCCGGTTTAGTTTCGGATTTACAATTCTTATTAAGTTATTATTTTGCTTTTAGTAGCAGGTTGCTTTCATATGTTTTTTTGTGGAAGAGGAATATTTTGAATTTTTCATTTGCCCCAAATCTAGTTACTTACGGCACAGGACGTTTCTAAGACATGAATTTATAATTTACTATTTATGGTCATTTACACAATTGGTTAATTTCATTCCTGTTTCTCCAATGTAATTCTCACTGCATTGTAGACATGAGATGCAGCAGATGAAACTTTTGGTTTCACAATTCTTGTTTGCATTCGCTTTCAGTTCCTTTCCATTCTTGAATCTCGGTTGTTCTTTATTCAATTATAAAACATTTCCCGCAACGAGGGTGTTTACAGTTTCTTACTTGCATCATTTATTTCTCAAATGTCGATCTCACCTTTGATAAGAGTCTTTTGAGATTTGGGGCTTCTCTTTGGCTGCTGACAATTTCAGATTGTTTTAATTATTTGTTGGAGACTTTTGATGACTGGCGTAGAATTGGGATGCATCGTTTGGCTGAAGGTAGAATATTTATACTCCCAGTTTTGCTTTCACCCTCAGCGGGAGTGATTCTCCTTAAAGCAGGGATTACCTTTGCTTTGGTTATGGCATAATTTATTAACTTTTCGGTGTATTTCTGCTTTCGAAGGAACACATTTAGTTCTATGAGTCGCTTCTCTTGTGGATTTGAGTCTGTAATTATCGAGCTCATATGTCTTGCCATATTAAAATGGTAAGTTCTTTTTTGTATGAGAGGGGGGAAACAAAAATACAAATATAAATATTCCATTTGTAGTTACATATAATGTAAATGTGTGTGTGTATGTTTGTGTGTGTATATATATGTATATATATGTATATATATGTATATATATATGTATGTCATAGTTTGTGGCAATATGGCGAGATATATATTTTACCGGACTTATTATTGGTGATGTCTATCTGATTAACAATCTCTTCCATGATCAGCCTTTAGATACGGAGGAATTCTCTGGCAAACCGCCATCACCATTTTTCATGGACATGGAGCCGTTATGTCTACCAGTTCTGAACAGCGTTTTAGATGTTTCTATTGTGAATTATATTGCTCGGCTGCTTGTGCTTATGGCATAGAACTCCTTCCATGCACAAATGCTAGTGGGTTAATGTCCAAGATAGACAGGCGCAAGGGGAGAACGATTCTTTGAAAGAAACAATTTTGATAGGTCAGTACCAAAACGGACAAATGTAGTTTGTTTTTCATAATGAAACGTGAGAGTTACTTACGAGAACATTCTTTTTAGAGTTT
>NC_043009.1:65058022-65088022 GCF_006345805.1 Octopus sinensis
TACATACATACATACATACATACATACCTATATATATATATGTATATATATATCAATGCATATGCATGTGTGTATACGTTTCTTCCAATCTCACTTTTACGCATATATACGCACACATATCTATGTATCCATTCATACACATGTACCTGTATACATTATACATTATATATACATCTCTCTCTCTATAACTCCATACATACTCTGTATACACACACACACGCACACATATATACATTATGTATGCTTTGCATATACATATATACGAGTATGTACCTGGTCGTCTGCGTGCGTGTTTCCGTGTTTTTCCGCCCGTTTTTTTTCTTCCTTTCTCCTTATGTATATTTTACTACGGCTTTAATAACTCCTTTCATTCTTTCATTTAATCATACATGCTTCCACACACATCTGTATGAATGCCTGTACATACGTATGTATATATGTATATATACATATATATATAAGGGGACACTCTTATAAATAAATAAACACTGTTCCTATGTAAGGTATGTATATTGTAATTAACCGCAGCAGTAAATAATACGCAATAAGGGTTCTTATAAATAAGTAATCCCCGTCACCCTCCGTAATGTTTGTATAGTGTGACTTATCGGAGTCGTTAAATATACACACGGACATCTTGTAAATAACTCAGCGTCTGTATAATGTGCTTATGGTGTGACCTGGGCTGCCGTAAAAATATCCACAACGCTATTATTTATTTATTTCATATATACACTCACCCACACACACACACACACACACAACACACACGTACAGGTGGAATATATCGACTCTAACATCAAATACTTTTTGTTGAGATATACATACGTACATATGTGTGTGAGTGTGTGTGTATGTTTGTGTGTGTGTGTGTGTGTGTGTGTGTGTGTGTGTGTATTATCGTCGTAGCGTGGCTTCAGAGGAGAGAGGAAGAGAGAGAAGAAGAAGAGGTATTATGCTGCGAGTTGCCCAGTAAGTGATGTGTAATTACTACATAGTAAAACGGGAGCTAGCATAGTTGATGTCGTAAACCGAGCTAACAAAATCGCTTCCGGTTTCTGGATTTGGCGTCGCTATGGAGGTGAGCGAGAAAGAGAAAGAAAGAGAGAGAACGAGAAAGAGAAAAAGAGAGAGAGAGAGGAAGAGAAGGGGGAGGGATGGAGGGAGAGAAAGAAAGACTGAGATGGAAAAAGGGAAAGAGAAAGAATACGTTTTGTGATTGTTTCTTCTCGATTGCTTTTAGAGCTTTGAATATTTTACATTCACTTTGTTGTTGCCGAGTGGTGGTGGTGGTGGTGGTGGTGTGATGGTGGTGGTGGTGGTGGTGGTGGTGGTGGTGATGGTGCTTTAGCCCCCAGATTATCCTTGAGCCAAGAGTTCAATGACAGTTGCTCTATCCGTGACCATCATATATAAAATCCGTGACCATCTTTATATAAAATTAGATTAAAAAGTGCTTCTTTATTTTTCTTTTGAAAAGTAGAATCTGATACGAGGGATATTTTGCTGCGATTTCTAATTGATAGAAAGACATTGTAGTAGTAGTAGTAGTAGTAGTAGTAGTAGTAGTAGAAGTGTTCCAGACGTGACTATCGCATCTTTTTTCTTTATTTCCAGCATAGTAAATCTAGGATCGTCGCACCCAATTCCCAGTGTGACACGTCGTGTTCTTGAGCAAAAACACTTCATTCCACGTTGTCCCAGTCCACTCAGCAGCAAATGGGTCACCCTACGACCGAATAGCCTTCCGATCAAGGTAAATGTTGGTCCGCTTACCTAGCCAACGGGGTGGCATCATTCGAAAGCTAGCCTGGTCGATCGCATGACCATGTGATAGTATGATGTACGGTTTTGAACTTAGTTCGATCGAGTTTGACGAAAGGTTGTGACCTTTCATAATACTTTGGTAACATTAACTGACCGCAGGTCAAAGAGGGTACGCTGATCAGGATCGAAATATCTTCTTGGCCTCTTGATCTGCTAAAAATATTAACCTAATATTCTAAAGTCACAGCATAGCGACATAAAAATAGGACATATTTAACAATGGTCAACTTTGGTATCGACAAAACTGCTCTATCCAGCATTGTATTCAGGAATTATATCGCATCTCAATCTCTGGAAGACCGCCACTAAGTGTCTTAAAATCGGTCCTAAAAGTGTCCTAAAATCGGTGAAGACACAACGGAGTCTTCAGTTTGTTGTCAATCACAGTTGACACATTGGCCTTCCAGCTACGATCGGCACCAATTATTGGGCGCTGTTTAGCGGAGCCAACTGATACATAGATCTCACCACGACCTGCAGATAAAACATGGGCTACAGCAAATATTCTGCTCAATACCACAGATTTGCTTGTCAGTTGTTTGACCATAACCAGTTGACCATGTCCCTTAGTGGCTGACGATATGTGCATCTCTGATCACGAGCAGAAGTAGTGAGGGAGCATCATAGCCGTGTGTTGAAAGGAATTCTTAGAGGTTTGGATAATTCACCTTTGGAAACATGGGTGTTTCGTTCAACATCCTTAAACAATCCTTATTCATGGACCTTTTGAGCGGGATGGATCTCACCACGACCTGCAGATATGATTCTTCATAAAAATACTTCACACAATGCCAGAATATTTACAGATGATATCTGACAAACAAGATGCTGCAATGTTCACGCTCCATCTCTTTAAGGATCTTAGCGACGAATGAATAATTCACTGAATCAACAGACAAGAATCGAAACATGATCGCGACCCCGGTTTACTGAAAATGTAGTTTGTAGTGCACACACGGCTGGCTGAAGACGGTCATTTATCAAAGAGACGTTGAAAATTACACAAATAAAACATGGCCTTGTCTCACCAGGATACACTGGAGCTGATCTACATGTTCTCCCCCCCTCTTTCTCCTCCTTGTTGCTATTTATATTCTTCTGTCTCCTCTCACTCACACCTTTACTCTTTCACCCTTTCACTCCCTCTTTCCTTCTCTCTCACTCCGCTTCCATTTCTCTTTCTTCCACAAACTAATTATTAAACATTTACCGAATTTGGTTTTAGCCAGCGGCAGGCTTTTGGCATCTTCTGCATCTGTTGTTTCTGTAATTGCTACAATATATTAAGCATTAATTTCGAATCATCATCATCATCATGATGGATAGCACCATCGATGTGGTGCTCGTCGCTGGTGGTCATTGATATTATAATGATTATTAAACAGGAATATAAGACACACCTCCACCACAACCACCACCACCCTCGGCATCAGCAATCAGCATCCCTGTCACCCACCACCATCACCACCACTAGTCATACAAACGAAAACAACAGCAAAAACGCGCCAACGAGAGTCTTCAAGTGGTCACTCAACCTGTGCAAGAAATAGAAACAATTTTCCCTCAGAAAAGTATTGTCATAATTGGAAAAACCTTCGGCCACAGACCAGTTCAACCAGCAACAACAACAACAATAAGAAGAACAGCTACAACAACGAGATAAGAAAACTCCTCAACTGTATCGCGCCCCCAAAACGATGCTGTATTAATATAACTGTGTACAGAATTCCGGTAAAATCCCTAAAATCTAAAGGTTTAGTAGCCATAAGCGAGACCAAGATTTCCTTAATGTGATGGAAGTTGTACCTTTAGGCCAGTGGTCAATAATACTCCAACTAAAGCCGATGGTCAGTCTTTTTCAGCCTCCCAGAAGTATTCTCAGAAATATCTCCCCCTCCACCTCGTCTTAGTGTTAGTGTTTAAGTGTAATGGCTGTACGGTGTGTGAAAGTAGCCGATAAGAGAAGGAAGGTGCAGCAGAGTCGGTAAACTTTTCAAGCGTTTTCAGCTTTCTGGATTTCTAGAAGGTACCAATATAGACTTAGGTCAGTTAGTATTTAGAGTTTTATTGCATCCAAGGATAAGGACAACGTAGAGTATTCCCAGTTCCCTGCGGTTGGCTATCAAGAAGTTTGTTATCAACACGGGATCCTGGAAACTGAACATATTCCCAGCACAGAAGGCTTACAGAAAATGGATTAGCGAGCTCATGAGCTGGGAAAGAAGGAAACGATCCTTAACAAACAATGGTCGGTCTCTCGAAAGGGAAAGTTGTTAGAGTTTAACAAAAAAGTAACGTTAGAGAATAGTAGATTAGAGGGCGAGCTAATCATTATAGCATCGCAAAAAAAAAAACAAGAAATTAAAAAAAAAAACGAATACCACTGAATTTAATTTAGGCTTTTAGTTTAAGTGAAGTCCTAGGACAGATTTTATATTCCTATGTGACAGCCAACATGTAGAACGAATTATAACTGAAAACTTATTCCGGAAGATTTGTAATATCATCAGAGAATGAAAGGAAGTATATTTGCTACGATCGAATGGAAATACGGGTGAATGGGAGAATTTCACGACTAAAGTACCTTGAAGGGAATTCTTATCACACAGCCTGCGCCTATCATTATTAATTTTGGGAAACCCCGTATAGGTAGTGAGGAATACAGCAAAAGACGAGGAAGATTCATTGCAACCGACTTCACTTTTTGTCTGCTAAAGTCCATATTTGAGAAATTTCCGTCTCACTATCTCGCAAAATCCTTTCTCCTCCACACGCAAATTTGAGGTTTACTATAAATGTGGAGGAACTTTTGATTTGTCAGTTTGTATAAAAGATTGTTTTTCTTTTTATCTGCTTGGGAAAACCACAGAGGTCTCAACTTTAATAGTGTTCTTTTCTGATCAGAATATATCATGGATTTCGTTACTCGGTTGTAGCTAATTCCCTTACAACTCATTCCGGTGATGCCCTGGGAAAACAATAAACGTCACATCTTTGCGTTAACCCTTTCTGCGAAAATGGTGCTCTAATGCTTAGAACCAAACACATCAATTTTAAAACAGGTGGCTTGAATTCCTAATAAAAACTGCTCATTTCCTCTACCCTTGAATATATTTGTGTGCGTATGTGCATGCGCGCGTGTTTCGTGTATCATATCGTATATGCATAACATAACATAACATAAATAAAACACCGAAACAAAGAACAGGAATATTTATAAAGCCTTTAGCTGTGAAAGGAAATTTTCTTTAAAAATAAAAACACTTTTGAGATGTATCATGAACGTAGAGAAAAAAGTGACAGGGAAACTCTTGGCAAATCCGTTTCTCTGTAAATTAGCCGTTCATCAGAAGAGACAAACCGCGACCTTTTCCTTGCCGAAACTATAATGGAATGAGAAACCATATGCCAGAGTTGTTTGGGTTGGTCATCACTTGAACGGTCAACAAACTGCGAAAGATATTCGCCAAGAGTTTATTCCACTTTGTTTCATCAATATGTTTCCGTTCTTTAAAAGACTACTTCTCTCACAGCTAAAGGCGTTCAAATACTCGAGTGCGCGCACACGTACAAACACACCTCCCTCATACACACACGCGCACACACGCACACACACAACACACACACACACACACACACACACACATATGCACACAAACACACACGCATGCACACAACCCAACATACATAACACATAAGGTTTCAAATTTTGGCACAAAGCCAGCAATTTCATAAGGGAGGGAGCAAGTTGATTACATAGACCCAGGGTTCAACTGGTAATCATATTATCGACCCCGAAAGGAGGAAAAGCAAAGTCGACCTTAGCGGAATTTGAACCCAGAATCTAAAGAACTGGACGAAACGCATCTAAGCATTTTATCGGACTCACTGACGATTATACCAGAACGCCGTATTATATATATGCATACATATATACACACATAAATATATACATATATATACACACACATATATATGTATGTATATGTATATATGTATGTACGTATATATATATATATATATATATATATATATATATATATATATATATATATATATATATATATATATATATATATATATATATATGTATGTATATAGTATATATATATATATATATATATATACATATATATATATCTATAAGAGAGAGGGTACGTACGCCGCTATATATATATATATGTAAAAAAATACAAACTGGGACAAGAACGCAAAACATTTAGAAGACGATACAAAGAATACGGACGGGACATTCGAAGCCTTCAAGATTAATCAGCCGAAATTACGAGGTTGATCCGGTTCTTGACTGAAGATTGAAGGCTTCGAATGTTCCGTCCGTAGTTTTTGTATCGTCTTCTAAATGTTTTGCGTTCTTGTCCCAGTTTGTATTTTTTTTACATACATACACACACACACACACACACACACACACACACATATATATATATATATATATATACACTAATTCACATACACACCGACACATATACATACACACAACATATACCTCCACGCGCACGCACACATACACATACGTACACACATATAAGCACAGACACACACATACATACGCACACCAAAACATGCGCACACATACGCACGCACACGCGCAAAAAGAAACTCACACCCCACGGATACACGTATATACATCCATTTACGCTTACACACGCACACATACAAACGCACACATACACGCACACACAACTACACGCACATACATACACACGCACACGCACACACACACAAATGAACCCACACATACATCCCATACGGCACACAACCATACATACACGCACACACATACATACACGCACACAATTATACATATACGCATGTACAAGCACACACGCACACATACACTTAGTTAAGCACAGTTACTCGCCATACACACAAAAACGCACATGTACACACACACATACTACAACAAAACACACACGATAATATACACGCACACACACATACCTCCCTGTTTCTGACTTGCCTTTCTGACTTGCTAGGGTACCCCCACACCACTCCTTTAATTCTACTATTGCCTGCTACTAGCCATTGTCCACCATACACACACATACACACACACGCACACACTCACACACACACCCTTGTCATCTCGCACACCTTTTTTACCACTTCCGTCTTTTTAGTATGTGACCTCGTGAAGACTACCTGCAATTTTTTTTCCTCTGTCCTCCCGTCTCGGGATCTTTCTTTCTCCTATGTTTCCGACGAAGACCTCCGCTCGAAACGTCATACCCTCCTTCTTCCCTTCTTTCCTGAGCGTCCAATAATTACTTTATTTGTTCCACATCCTCACGTTGTTGTCTTTTTGTTTTCTTGTTGGATTAACTTTATATATATAATATATATATATATATATTATATTATTAGTGAATTGAAGAAATGGAGTTGAACGAAGATTGAACAGAAATCGTTTTATTGCATTCTACACGTGTTTCGAAAGCCACAATTTACCAAATTCCGATTGAATAAGGAGACCATATTGTGTCTTTCTCTTCAGGAAGAAATAGGAAATCCGTTGGCAAAAACAAAAACAACGTTGTTTTTGCCAACGGATTTCCTATTTCTTCCTGAAGAGAAAGACACAATATGGTCTCCTTATTCAATCGGAATTTGGTAAATTGTGGCTTTCGAAACACGTGTAGAATGCAATAAAACGATTTCTGTTCAATCTTCGTTCAACTCCATTTCTTCAATTCACTAATAATATTAAAATTCAATTATCCGCACCAACGCATGGTTGCAACACCATATGGTTGTACCTCCAACCGTGCTGTCTTCTGCTGTGATTTTTGCTACCAAGATATCGGTTAAACTTTTGATTAATCTGCAACAAGATTATTCATCTTTCTATTTCACAATATATATATATATATATATATATATATGTATATATATAGGCGCATGCGTGGCTGTGTGGTAGGAAACTTGCTTCCGAGCCACATGGTTCTGACCCACTGCGTGACACCTAGGGCAAGTGTTTTCTACTATAGCCTCGGGTCAACAAAAACCTTGGTGGACGGAAACTGAAAGAAGCCCCTCGTATATATGCATGTGTGTGTCACTGCGTTTGTGTTCATCCCCATACCTATTTCTTTATTACCCACAAGGGACTAAACATAGAGGGGACTAACAGGACAGACATAGGTATTAAGTCGATTACATTGACCCCAGTGCGTAACTGGTACTTAATTTATCGACCCTGAAAGGATGAAAGGCAAAGTTGACCTAGGCGGAATTTGAACTCACAACGTAACGGCAGACGAAATACCGCTAAGCATTTCGCCCGGCGTGCTAACGTTTCTACCAGCTCCCCATACCATCGCTTGACAACCGATGCTGGTGTGTTTATGTCCTCGAAACTTAGTTGTTCGGCACAAGTACTAGGTTACAAAGAATAAGTCCTGGGGTCGATTTCTTCCACTAAAGGTGGTGCTCCAGCAAAGCCGCAGTCAAATGAGTGACACTTGTAAAAAAAAAAAAGAAAAAGGAAAGAAAGAAGAATGCATTTTGTTTACGGCGAGCTGTGAATATCGCAAGCATTTATTGAACGATGAAACGAATATCATTTGAAGAATTTGTCTCTCGTGACGACAGTTCGTAGCGTCTGCCCTTGCTGTGTCTGTTGCCGAAGAGGATATAACCACTCCGAAATGCATGCATTTAAGGGTCTGATTAGGGAGCTCAGACAACTGACATGGTGTGTTGACATCTGTTTGTCTACAACGAAAAATTTTCTCCATAGTAAACAACAAGGAATGGCTTTCTTACGTGTTTGCGTAGGCCTCAAGCGTATTTGAACTGGTAACAATTTTGTATATAATATAGTACGTGTGTGTGTGTGTGTGTGTGTGTGTATGTGTGTGTGTGTGTGTGTGTATTGGCCAATACATTCACTATTTCTTCTGATGCTTATATTATCGAAGGCTTTCCAAGCCCCTTCTTTATATTACACTAAATATACTTTATTACTAACATCTCCATGACTATTACTACGACCGCCACCATCACCATCACCAGCACCACCACTACCACCACCACCACCACCACCATACCACCACCACCACCACCACCACCACCACCATACCACCACCACCACCACCACCACCATATCATCACCACCACCACCACCATACCACCACCACCATACCACCAACACCACCACCACCACCATACTACCATCATACCACCACCATACCATCACCACCACCACCACCACCACCACCACCACCACCTACCACCACCACAACCACCACCACCACTACATCACTAAACCAGGAGCTTCAATGTGATCGTTCGGACTGCTAGAAATAACAACCAGATTTCGCACAAATCACACCTTACTATTTAAAAATAACACTTTTAGATAAATGTAGTCTTGGATTTCCTGTAAGTAGGAAAATGTACAGGATGGCTAAGGGTGGAACGGATTTGATTGGAGTTGAGCCTTTAGGTTAAACAACAACAACATCGCATCACCCTGCATGAACGCCACTACATCACAGCACTGCACAACATCCCCGCTTCACTATACCAGGGAACCCGACCTCATCCACACCAGCATTTCACTAGACCCCCTACCCCCTGCCCCATTACACCACCTCAACACTACACAGCACAATACCACCCCCCGTCATACGACTATGTACTTATTCGATATAAGAGTTCAACGTTAATGTACATATTAACATTGGCACCAACGCCACTACCATCCTTCCGCAACCACTACCACCACCACCACCACCATCACCATCGACACCACCGCCGCCACCGCCACCTCCATCATTCGCATCGCCGTCGCCATCTTTTACGCATCGACTGCTACCCTCTTCTCATTACTTACTGCCTCCACCCTTCATTGCCTTTCATAACCATCAACATCGCCATGCCCACCACCACTGCCAGCATTATTGCTGCCATAACACCCCCACCACCACCACCACCACCAGCACCACCACCATTAGCACCACCACTAGCATCACCACCACCACCACCACTAGCACCACCACTGTCACTATCCTCGCGCCACTAATTCCACCACAAATACTGCACCCCTTAGCACCGTCACCACCACCATCACCACCACCACCACTGCCACCACCACCACAATACCACCACACCACCACCACCACTACTATCACCACCTCAGCTAATAGCCTTCTGATTGTGACACCTGGTCAAAGCTACGAAGTTGTTAATTACAACACGCGGTAAACCGCCGGTGATGGCCGCCAGCTCTTTTTAATAACAAGAAAAAGGAGAGCAGAACAAGAGTTTGAGACTGCACAGAGAGAGAGAGAGAGAGAGAGAGGAGAGAAAGAGGGAGAGAGAGAGAGGGAGAGAGGGAGAGGGGGGAGAAAGAAAGAAAGAGAATGAAAAAGAATGAAGTAGAATGGAGTTAGATATAGCGGGACCTGATCATTCCCAAGAGGGTTCGGCAGACCTGCGTTTTATGGTACTTAGCGCGTGGTTTAGTAGCTGCTATCAAAGGCGGAAGGAAGGCAATAAATACTGATGGAGCTTCGGAACCGACAACGGCATCGGGCATTTTCCCCCCTCTTTCTCTTTTTTTCTCTCTTTCTCTTTCTCTTTCTTTTTTTGTCCCTCCCCCCTTTTTTTTTCTTTTTATAGGAAGGCGATTGGTTTGAGACACGGTGACTGGTGTTATTGGCTTGGTAATTAAATTAACCGAATCGATAGAGGGTGATATAATTAGTGAACGATGATGGAGGGGGTGAGCCGCGATGCTCTGATGTAGTTCGTGCTTATGATTGTTGTGATGCTGTGACGCTGTGTTGGCGCTCCGGAGTGGCAGTAGCAGTAGTAGTAGTAGTCATAAGGCTGCTGGGATGCTGCGATGCGTGCTGAGGATGATGGCGGCGGTGTTGGTCGCAGAATCGGTGACGTTGACGCTGATGCTAGTAGGGGGTGGTGGTGTTTGTGATTGTCTAGGTGGTAGTAGAGCTATTGTTGTGGTTGTTGTTGTTGTTGTTGGTGGTGGTGGTGTCGGAATTGATTCTTGTGTTGTTGCCAGTGGTGGTGGTGGTGGTGGTTGCGATATTAGAGGTCTTGCTGTTGTTGTCGGTGACGGTGCTTGTGGTGGGGTTGGTGTTGATCGTAGTTTTGGTGGTAGTATTGCTGTTGTTGTTGTTGTTGTTGTTGCTGGTATGGTTGTTGGTATTGATAGGGATACCAGAGAGGTATAGCAATTATAATACTAATAGTGGCAGGAATAGTGTTAATGGTGGTATGGGTGATAGGAGTGGTATGGGTGGTGGTGGTGGTGGTAATAAAACCGATAGTGAGTGGTGATAATGGAGATTTCAGTAGTGGTGGTAGTGGTGGTAGTGGTCGTAGTAATAGTAGCAGCAGCAGCAGCAGCAGCAGCAGCAGCAGCAGCAGTAGTAGTAGTAGTAGTAGTAGTAGTAGTAGTAGTAGTAGTAGTAGTAGTTGAGATCAACCGTCATCAGACAGAGCCATGATCAGAGATAACCCAACCGTGACCAACCCATCTTTTCCCGATCTCTATGGACTCAAGATATATATACACATATATTTGTGTGTATATATATATATACATTATCCAACAAGTCCTTCTTTAATATCAGATGAGGGATGTAATGTAAAGGAGATTTGGCTGCTATTTCTGATATTTCGAACCACCGCGGACAGGCTCTGTCGCAGATTTTCGGTAGTAGCAGTGGAGTGGTAGTGGTGGTGGTGGTGGTGGTAGTGGCTGTGATGGTGGTGATGGTGGTAGTGGCTGTGATGGTGGTGGTGGTGGCGCTGATGGTGGTGGTGGTGATGGTGGCTGTGATGGTATTGACGGCGGTGGTGGTGGTGATTGTGATGGTGGTGATGGTGATGGTGGCTGTGATGGTATTGGCGCTGGTGATTGTGATGGTGGTGGTTGTGATTGTGATGGTGTTGGTGGGTGCTATTGGCCGAAATGATGGTACGGCAAAGCTGCTGCTGAAAATAGGTATTGTGTTCCGTGGTGGGGTGGAGTTGTTAATGCTAGTGAAGTACGGTAAAGGTGTTAATGGCGGCGGTACCGGTGGGGGGGTAGTGGTGGTGGGGGTAGTAGTGATGGGGGTAGTGGTGCAAGATAATTCTATGGGTTACAGAGCGACGGGGTGTGGTCATAGTGTCATAGTAGGTGGTAATGGTGGTGGTGGTAGTGGATGTTACTATTCTTCTGCCACCGTGCTTCCATAGATTTTGCAGTTCTAATTATTGTTGTTGTTGTGGCTGAGGTGGAGATTGTCGCTGTTGTTGTTGTTGTCGTCATCACATTTGTTGTTGTTGTTGCATGTTTGCTGTTGTTATTGCTGTTGTGGTTGTTGCCATCGAGGCTCTTGTCCCTGTCGTTGGCTTTTGTAGTAGCGGTTGTGTGGTCCAGACCCACGTCATCCTTCACTGAACAGTCACATGATCATAGACAATCAAACCTGGACCATCCCGCGTTTTTTATTGATTGCGACTTCCTTTACTTAGCGTAACAGTGTTTAACTTGAGGGACTCAAGGCTGCTATTTCAAGCAGGTTGACTCACCCCAGATGCTCCCTCGTAGGCTCATTCGCTCCTTGATATTGAATGAGTATTTACGTGACGTGCGTAGGAGTGCTGGAGTTGAGCATCGTCTGTATGTATGTATATGTGAGTACGTGTGTGCGCGGGTGTGCGAGTGTATGTGTGTGCTCTTGTGCTGTATGAGTGTGTGTATACACGCACACACGCACACATACATACATATATATATATATGTATATATATAAATATATATATATACATACATATATATATATATATACATATATATATATACATATATATAACTATATAAAATTATAATTTAGGGTATCTAAGAGATACCACCAGTGTGGTGGTATCTCTTAGATATTTATAATTATAATTTTGATAATAATTATTACCTTTGAAGGTTTTTATTCTCATGCTGGCCACTTGATAAGTTCGATATTAAATAACATCTTATCCTTATTTATATAAATTTAGTTATATATATATATATATATATATATATATATATATATATATATATATATATATATATATCTTGTCCATTCTGTATTTTTATATATATTTTTTATACATATATATATATGTATATATATATAACTATATATAACTATATAACTATATAATCTCAAGATTAATCAGCCGAAATTGCGAAGATGATCTGGTTCTTGACTGATGACTGAGGGCTTCGAATGTCCCGTCCTGTGGTTCTTGTGTCGTCTCCTTGCTGTTTCACGTTCTTGTCCCAGTTTGTATTTATTTTTTACTGTTTACACAGACACACACACACACACACACATATATATATATATATATATATGTATATATATATGTGTGTGTGGTGTGTGTGTGTGTGTGTGTGTGTGTATGTGTGTGTGAATCCAACCAACTAAGGGATAATATCGATCCAATATACTGCAGGTAGAATACCCAATTACTAATACACAAGTATTTTTTCATTGCATAGAAATTATATTACCGAGTGTAATAAATGGTGAAGTGAAGATAAAAAGTTGTTTTACCTTTAATTTATAGATCAATTAGAAAATGGAGGGGATCAAGAGTTGGTATTCATCAACTTTTAGCCATTATATTATGTCTATTTATTTATTTTTATATTTTTATATTTTATAGTTTATATATTATATATCTAAAGCATAATATGATAAATATGTATGTATATTGTTATAATTGCCTTTTCAAAAATAGACATAATAATGTCTAAAAGTTGATGAATACCACCTCTTGATCGCCTCCGTTAGTGTGTCTATTGCTGTGTGTATATATATATATATAATATATATATATATATATATATATATACATGCATATACTTACATGCATGCACACATATACGTGTGCGCATGGAGTAAGAGAACCCGTCGATCTTTAATTTTATGTATGTAAGTATATATATATATATAGCTGAAGAATTAAAATTAATCAAAAGAAATACTAAGTATGTCTACCTGCTGGAAATAACAGTCAAAACTCTTATTTAAATCGCCAAATACACAGTTAATAACTACAACAATCAACCGTCCGAAGGCATATATATATGTACGTATGTATATATATATTAGAAGAAATGAGGTAATCAGAAGATCGGATGGTTCATATTTACAGCTATTTATATATTACATTTTTTACATATATATATCATATCATTCAGATCATATCATTCAGATCATTAGCGCTTTCTCCCATTCTAGTTGGGTTTTCAAATCAAAATAATTCTTTTGTGGGGAATTTTAATCATTTTATAGAGTTTGTATAAAATGATTAAAATTCCCCACAAAGGAATTATTTTGATTTGAAAACCCCTCTAGAATGGGAGAAAGCGCTAATGATCTGAATGATATGATCTGAATGATATGATATATATATGCAAAAAATGTAATATATAAATATCTGTAAATATGAACCATCCGATCTTCTGATTACCTCATTTCTTCTAATATATAATACCTGTACAACATCTCCAAACCTTCCAATATATATATATGATGGAAGCATTCCGTCGGTTACGACGACGAGGGTTCCGGTTGATCTGAAACAACGGAACAGCCTGCTCGTTAAATTAACGTGTAAGTGGCTGAGCACTTCACAGACACGGTACCTTAACGTAGTTTCGGGGGATATTCAGCGTGACACAGAGAGAGTGACAAGGCCGGCCCTTTGAAATACAGGTACAACAGAAACAGGAAGTAAGAGTGAGAGAAAGAGTACAGCAGGGATCACCACCATCCTGCCGGAGCTCGTGAAGCTTTAGGTGTTTTCGCTCAATAAACACTCACAACGCCCGGTCTAGGAATCGAAACCGCGATCCTGCGACTGGCCATTGCGCCTCCACACACACACACACAACACATACACACACACACACACACACACACACACACACACACACTATATATAGATATATATATATATATATATATATATATATATATAAATATATATATGTGTGTGTGTGTGTATATATTTAATCGTCAAAAATTGAAGAGAATCAAGGGCCGAATGTCTCTTTCATGGCATTTTAATAAATTTGTTAAGTGCCAGAAACGAAAATTTTGAACCTTGAACCACTTCCACCGATTAAAATGATTAAAATGCACACTCTCATCTATTCAATTCTATTTATCTTGTTTTTCAACAAAATCTATCTGTCTGTCTGTCTGTCTGTCTGTCTCTATCCATCCATCCATCCATCCATCTATCTATCTATCTATCTATCTATCTATCTATCTATCTATCTATCTATCTATCTATCTATCTATATTATTATTATTATTATTATTATTATTATTATTATTATTATTATTATTATTATTAGTAGTAGTAGTAGTAGTAGTAGTAGTAGTAGTAGTAGTAGTAGGGATGTGTGGCGTGTGATATGTACAAAAGTTGTGTTATGTAGTGTTTTTGTTTATCGAGTAAGCCTACAATGAAAAGTGTTCCATCCAGGACCACCTCATTTATTTAAGTGCATTTTGGATCAGATTATCCAATGTGTCTTTTCCATCACACAAATCAATTGTGTGGGATTTGAAAATGTCTTTGTTCTTTTAAGAAAAGTGGAAACAACTGAAAGTAGAGGCCGTGAAAATGGTGTGGTGTTTCATAAACGTAACGCAGGAGAACGACAAAGGACCGTACAGGAAACAGGTAAAACGGCCGAAAGGACTTGAACATGGTCAACCCTCATAAGGTATCGAAATTGTGATGAATTTTGATCGATCACTGATGAGGGGTTATCGTGTCCACGATTATTTCTATGGCTTTGACAAAAGAGGGAAGGCATCATTCTTGACTCTTTTAAGGACCTCCTCGACTGGTGAAAGGAAGAGAGGAAATATTTCTTAGACAGGAGACTAACCTGAATATTTAAAAGATAATTGACCCTGTGGAAGGCCCTTAGGGGTCAGGTATTTGTTTTAGACAAGACAAAATACTACGTGGAAACTGCTGCATTATTGGTTCACGATAATCGGTTGTTTGTTGTGATTGTTGTCTAACCAGAGGTCAGTTCTGAGCGAGAAGACCCATCTTCAATGTTATTCTAGCTGTGACCACCCCGTCTTTTTAAAATGTTTTCCAAGAGAATATATTGTATATTGTAGACCTAAGTTCGGTCAACAATATCCAACATATTCTCTTGGAGAACTTTTAGGTGTCACTGAAGGGGAAATTTGGTTGATATTTCTGTCAGATTGAATGACCTCGTACAGGCTCCGTTGTCGCCTGGTCATAAAATGTAGTTTGTAGTTTTTAGTTCAGTGTTTCAGAGTACAAGTTGCACATTAGCTGAGCGGTGCAACGGTGCAATAGTGGTATTACTGGTCGCAGAGAAAAACGTACACATTCGTACACACACGCATGCACACTCACACATACACACATACAAACAGCTGTAAAAATAAATAAATAAATATATATATATGAATGTATGTAAATATATATATGTACGTGTGTGTGTGTGTATGTGAGTGTGTGTTTGTGTGTGTGTGTGTGTTTGTGTGTGTGTGTATATATATATACATATATATATAATGTTTTAATTTCAATTATCCGCACCAACGCACGGTTGCAACGCCAGATGGTTGTACCTCCAACCGTGCTGTTCACTGCTGTGATTTTTGCTACTAAGGTATCGGTTAAACTTTTGATTAATCTACTACAAGATTATTCATCTTTCTATTTCACATAATATATATATATATATATATATATATGTATGTATGCACACACAAATTCTTATATGTACTGGAATGCATATACGCACACAAACGCACATATACATATGCATGCAAACTCCAGTACACATGCATGCGTGAGCACACGCGTATAATTATATAAAACACATATGTATGTCCGTACATATATTATATATAGAAAGAGAGCGAGAGAGCGTGAGTGATATATACATATATATATGTATATATGTATATATCACTCACGCTCTCTCTCTCTCTCTCTCTCTCTCTTTTCTCTCTTCCTCCATATAGATATATATGTGTGTGTATGTATATATACTTTCTCATTCAAAAGTCTATAAATGCCTACGCACATTCTTGACACATATACATACCGAAATACAACTCGCACACATATACATGCATGCACACATATACACATACAGCCTCAAGCATACTTATATATACACACATACATAGACATACATCATCGTACATGGGCCGTACACGGACACACTCAGTCACACATACACACAGGCACACAAATACACTCACATATTTAGAAATATATTCACACACGCATATACATAGACATAAACACACACACACACACACACACACGCACACACGCACACACACACACACACACACACACACACACACAACACACACCACACACAAGCACGCAACTCTTGAGGCACGGGTCAACTACAAACTATAAATTGTTCAGCCGTGACTAATACAACTTTTGTATTCAGCCGTGCATCGTTGGTTTTCTACTCTCGACCCCCGCCTAATAACGGCCCCTCCTTTACATTCAATAAACCCAAACATCGATCCCTTTCTTCTAAACACAAACACACCCCACCTGCTCGATCCACACCTCCAACTGGTCATAACTACGGAAGGTAACTTTGATTAATTAACAGATACTCATTCTCCCATCTCCCTGTCGTGATAATGGCCATATTGCCAGTTAATGTCGCGCAGCAGTAGCAGCAGCAGCAGCAGAGGCAATAGGAACAATAACAAGATTAACTGTTACAACAATAGTACCGGTAGCAGCAGCAACAACAACAACAATTACAACAACGATAGCAATACCAGTAACAAGAAGAGTTACAATAACTGCAGGAGGAAGAACGACACTAAAATCAGTGGCAGCAGCAGCCGTAGCAGTAGCAACTATAGTGGAGGCGCAATGGCCCAGTGGTTAGAGCAGCGAACTCGCGGTCGTAGGATCGCGGTTTCGATTCCCAGACCGGGCGTTGTGTGTGTTTATTGAGCGAAAACACCTAAAAGTTCCACGGGGCTCCGGCAGGGGGTGGGAGTGGCGACCCCTGTTGTACTCTTTCGCCCCAACTTTCTCTCACTCTTTCTTCCTGTTTCTTGTCTCCGATTTCCTACGCAACCGCTGAGCCTGGATGCGCATTCATCCATCCGTCGATGGATATATATATATATATAGCTAAGTTAGTGTTAACACCTCACATATGTATAGGAAAGAAAGTTATTTTGTTCCACACGGATAGAAGAATTTCAAAATGCACTTGGAGTCTTTTAGATGGTTATTTATAAAGGCTTAACAGAATTTTCTGATTTTCGAAAGTTAAGCGAAATAAAAAAGAGGTGGGGCTACATTACAAGTGTCTTGATTCTGACTGAAATTCGAAAGTTTTCTTGTTTTTATTGTGGCTCAATTTAGTATCTCTTTAGGATAATCAGTAAACCAGAAAAATCTGTGAAACCGGTTGAGCATTTAAATATAAATGATAAGCCATAGACTTATAGCATTTTGATTGTTTTGGCAGGAGATGGTTCCAGACATATTTCAAATTTATTTGATTGTATGCAGTCTATTGTATTATCGTATTAGTTTTTAAAAAACCGTTAACCATCTGCTGAAGACTTATAAAAATCTCTATCTTTCACCCTGAAACTGGGGATATCAATAACAGCATCATGAGGCAACGAGTGAGCGAGACACCATTGAATGTGCTAACACGTGGTCCTTCAAATTGCTAGAATAGCACCAAAATTGCGCACAAATTCACTCCACTGCCTTAATTAAACGGCATGTTGAATAATATAATCTTAGGTACACTTACATTTGAATAAATC
Source organism: Octopus sinensis (assembly GCF_006345805.1). Taxonomy (NCBI): domain Eukaryota; kingdom Metazoa; phylum Mollusca; class Cephalopoda; order Octopoda; family Octopodidae; genus Octopus; species Octopus sinensis. The sequence continues at coordinate 65,076,721 of NC_043009.1, forward strand.
AATAGATTTCCTGGGAAAAATAAGGATTTGGTTGATCAGGGTAAAATCTAAAAACACCACCAACAGCAATAATAATCTTTTTTACTCTAGGGACAAAGTAAAAATTTTGAGGGAGGGGGCTAGTCGATTACGTCGACCCCAGTGCTTGACCGGGGTGCTGACCCTGATAGTCGGCCTCGGCAGAATTACAACTCAGAACGTAAAGGGGAACGAAAAGCCGCTCACCATTTTGTCGGGTATGCTGACGATTCTGCCAGCCCTAACCAACAGAATCATAATAATCCTTTCTACTGTAGGCACAAGGTCTGAAAATTTTGGGGAGAGGATTGTCGATTACTTCGACCCCAGTGTGTAACTGGTACTTATTTAATCGACCCCGAAAGGATGAAAATCAAAATCGACCTCGGCGGAATTTGAACTCAAAAGATAGCGGCAGACGAAATACCTATTTCTTTACTACCCACAAGGGGCTAAACACAGAGAGGACAGACAAACGGATTAAGTAGATTATATCGACCCCAGTGTGTTACTGGTACTTATTTAATCGACCTCGAAAGGATGAAAGGCAAAGTCGACCTCGGCGGATTTTGAACTCAGAACGTAACGGCAGACGAAATATGGGCTAAGTATTTCGCCCGGCGTGCTAACGTTTCTGTCAGCTCTCACCGCCTTCAACAGAATAATAATAATAATAACAACGACAGAATACCAAAAATAACAGCAATAACAACAGTATAACCGCAATAATAACGTTTATACCAAACAAGATATTTGGTTCCCCTCCTTGTAATACCGATTCTTCCGATAACAGTTTGGAATAAATTTTGTCCTTCGGAGACAACTGGAGGCCATGAACAAAGTATATAAGTGACGAGTATGTAGTTGTTGATTAGCTCCAGGTTAACCCTGAAATTGCAGACTTTTAATCAAAGACATTCCACTCGTGCGTATCCCATCCTAAGATAGAATTACACTACTTAATGTCTTTTTCGTTTCTATGATGTGCTAGCAGAAACGTTAGCAGGCCGGGCGAAATGCGTAGCCGTATTTCGTCTCCCATTACGTTCTGAGTTCAAATTCCGCCAAGGTCGACTTTGCCTTTCATCCTTTCTGGGTCGATTAAATAAGTACCAGTTACGCACTGGGGTCGATATAATCGACTGAATCCGTTTGTCTGTCCTTGTTTGTCCTCTCTGTGTTTAGCCCCTTGTGGGTAGTAAAGAAATAGGTTTCAGTTGCTATTTCTAGCAGACGCCACAGCGGCTTCCTTCCTTGTTCACTTCTAGAGTTGATCTTAAAAACCTTTGGATACTAGCTGGGCTAGAATAAGATATTGTAACAAAAGTAGATATACGGGCGGTTGATTCGATCGTCTTTGCTCCTCTTCTACAAATGTTTGGCCAAGTCTAGGTGTGAGAAATCATTGCTAATCATTTGCTCAAATCCTCAAGACACTCATAATCCTTCGTCACCGATGTCTTACTTCTTCCTCTTCTCTCCAATTATTTCGTCACTCTTTATGAAGATAAAGTTACCAGTCTCATTAAGTTTAAAGCTCGTTCTATGCCGTAAAATTCTAATTGATTAACATGATTGTATTCATTAGTTTTCCTATAGAATAAACAAACGAGAAAATGGAGGTCTATATTGTTTTAACTAGTTGCAATCACGTTTAACTTGCCGTCATTTTTATAGCTTCTCTCTTCAACCGGAAATATGCAATAAATTCACGTTTGTCAAACGAAGAAGTATTCTTCTTCGCATAAAATCGACCATTTTTCGTAATTAATTTCATCTTTGCTCACTCATGGAGTTTTCTGAACGAAGAACTTGCTATAAATCAGGCGTTTTCTATGTGAAATTTAACACCTACTTTCAAAATAAGAAGTAGCAACGGCAATGAAGAGAAGATGTCGCCCGATGAATGTTCACGAGGATGTTTTGCTTTAACCTTGGAAAGGTACTAAAATATCCTTTCCCCAATTGATTACTGGTAAAGTAAATCTATCTATCTATCTATCTATCTATCTATCTATCTATCTATCTATCTATCTATCTATCTATCTGTTTATCTGTCTATCTGACTGTTTATCCGTCTATCTATCTATCTATCTATCTATCTATCTATCTATCTATCTATCTATCTATCTATCTATCTATCTATCTATCTATCTATCTGTCTGTCGTTCTCTCTGCCTGTCTGTCCGTCTGTCTATTTTGTCCTTCGGAGACAACTGGAGGCCATGAACAAAGTGTATAAGTGACGAGTATGTTAGTGTTGATAACTCCAGGTTAATTAACCCTGAATAGACAGACAATTTATAAATTGTAAGTATATATATATATATGTATATATATATATATATATATATATATATATATAGACATATATATATATATATATATATATATATATATATTATATATATCTATATATATATAATATATATATATATAATATATATATATATATATATATCACTGTGACTGACCAGGCTATCAGATGTTGCTTCACATCGCTGGTCACAATGCACTTTGCATTGTTTTAGCCTTCAAATGACGCCACCCTGCCAGCTAAGCGAGCAGGCCAACAGCAGAAAGAGTGAGAGAAAGTTGTGGCGAAAGAATACAGCAGCGATCACCACCACCCCCTGCCGGAGCCTCGTGGAGCTTTTAGGTGTTTTCGCTCAATAAACACTCACAACGCCCAGTCTGGGAATCGAAACCGCGATCCTACAACCGTGAGTCCGTTGCCCTCACCACTGGGCCATTGCACCTCCACACACACACACACACACACACACACACACATATATATATATGTGTGTGTGTGTGTGTAACACACACGCACACACATTTATATGGATATATATAAATGCATATGTATGCATATATGTGTGTGCATGTATATATATATGTATATACATACACACACACATACATATATATATAGATGTACGTATGTATATATTTCTTTATGTTGCTAAATTAGCTAAAAGACCATCTGTCACCTGCATTCAACCCATCACCTGTAATTGTGCATCATTAGCGAGAAGATATACGCTCCAGGTATCCATTATGAAGATATCTTTCAGGGAGACACTAAAAAATTTTCATAATTATTCTCTTTCTTTCTCTCAGATGACCATCAAAAATATGGAACGACGATTAATCAAGCGTTACAAACTTTTCTGGATATTTTGGTAAAGAAATGCTGAAAGTAATGCATTTGTAATCCGTATTGAGTATTACAACTTCGTAAAACGCATGATTTGGGCCCAGGACGAGACCATTAAAGCTGCAGGGATAATCTAATCGGATTTACAGGACGTGGAGTGTGTGTGTGTGTGTGTGTGTGGTGTGTGTGCGTGTGTGCGCGCACTCACACGCGCGCGTACATACGCTTATACATAACTGAAATGAAAATGAGTTAAGAAAACAATAAAGATGGATAAGAGTATGTTAAATAGGATATACGATAAATCTTGGATTTATTGAGATAATCTCTGATTCAAATGAAGATTAAATCAAGTGGTCGGTGGGAATTGGTACCAAACCGAAATGTGAAGAAGAGATAATCTCAAGAATTCTTGAAAGTTGAGATGCCATTTAGGGAAAGACATTTTGATTATCTGAAGACAAATGGACAACTGGGGACATTCTCTTTCCTTTTCTCTCCTCTCTCTCTCTCTCTCTCTCTCTGTCTCTCTCTCTCTCTCTCTCTCTCTGTCTCTCTCTCTCTGTCTCTCTCTCTTACTCACTCCCTCTCTTTCATTCTCTCTCTCTATCTCTCTGTGGTAAGAAGTTTGCTTACCAACCACATGATTCCGGGTTCGGTCCCACTGCGTGACACATTAACCAAGTGTCTTCTACTATAGCCTTGCACCGACTAAAGCTTTGTGAGTAGATTTAGTAGGCGGAAACTGAAAAGAAGCCCATTGTATGTGAGTGTGTTTGAGTGTTTCTCTCTGTATTTGTCTCCCACTTCCGCGACAGCTTGACACACAGTATCGTTAGTTTACGTCCCCGTAAATTAGTGGTTCGGCAAAAGAGACCGATAGTATAAGTATCAGGCTTAAAGTGGAAATAATTACTGGGGTGGGATCGATCCATTTCACTAAAAATTCTTCAAGTCCGTAGTCTAATGAGTGAAGCAAGTAAAAGATATAGACACACCACATGCATATACATGCATACACACACACACACACACACACACACACACACACACACACACACACAAACACACACACACACACGCACACACAAAGACTTGCATACACAAACACACACGCAAACATACATATATTCGCTCTGTAGTCATGAAGTCGCAGGTGCCCGGAAACTGCATGGAAGCCTATTATATAAACTGTACTTCAAATTAATTCAAAGAAACGGCTGTTCAGTTAATCGATCGACTAGAAAAGTCATCTTCGAAACCGACGGAAGAGCGACACACACATACACACACACACACACACACGTAAATATGAACATATGTATGTGCGTGTGCGTGAGAGCGTGTGTACATCGGAGTTCTTTTGTTCTCCAGTTGCCGTCGTGCGTCTCATCTTTCTCCGCCGACATCTTTCATCTTCTGCATTTTGCCTTTGGTGATGAAATAGTGACACCTAGCGGCCAGGCAGAATAACCTCAGTGACAGGGTGAGACAACTGAAGTGAATTCCCTGCGGTATTGGTTGAGCTAAATTGACTGTTTGGTTTCAGTGTAAGCTCTAGGGAACAGCAGAGGTGACCAAACTGGTTTCGTTTATGAGACTGAATGTGTGTGTGTGCGCGCGTGTATGTGTCTGTGTCTGTGTGTTTGTGTTTGTGTCTCTATGTGTCTGTGTATGTGAGCGTAGATGTGTATGTGTGTGTCGGCTTTGCGTATGCACGAGATTGAACATCTTGTTGTCTATGTGTGTATGCCTGTATGTAAATGTGTGTGTGCGTGTATGGTGTGAATGTGTTTGTATATGGGTATATACGGGTATATATGTATTTGTTCCTCGGTGTGTACATGTGTATGTGTGTGCGAACGTAGTAAATACGTGTGTAGGCGGGAGTCTGAGCAAAAATTGAAGTTGGAATGTGTTGTATTTGTGTATGTGTATGTGTGTGTATGCAAGTGTTTGTATGCATGTGTGCATGTGTGATTGTGTATGTGTGTGTGTGTGAGTGTGTGCGTGTGTGTTTATGTGAGTGTGGTAGTGTGACGTCTGTGAAACAACGTGTGCGCATGCTTGAATTCGCCAGCATATGTTTTTAGTCGCCTCTTTCTCCGTGTCTGTGTTTGTATAAGAAAGAGAGAGAGGGAGGGAGAGAGAGAGAGAGTGAGGAAGAGGAGGGAGAAAAAGAGCGAGTGAAAGAGAATAAGACAGAGAGATTATGTGCAATGTTGTTCACTTGTATATGCAAAGGTACATGGCAAAATATTTTGATAGTAAATATTAGTGCACGTGTTTATTTTGCTATTTCATTGCAGGAGGAAGGAAGGCCCCACGCACCGTGGCAGAGGAGAACGAGTGGCAGGGTTCATCACCCATGGCAGTCTCCACTAGACGTAATGCGGCTTACGTTCAGTTTGAAGATTTGCACGTCAATCAATCTATGTAGTCACGAATATGTTTTGCTGTTTCTTCTCAGACCAATTCAAAATACTCGGACCTAGGACGAATGGTGTTCCAGTCTTGACTATCCAATATTTTTGTGCATCTGGCTTCGGCTACTATTTCCAGCAGATCGTGCCGCCACTTAAAGATTACTCTGGTCATTCTTATATGAAGAAATAATTCCTGACGTTGTGAGATATCGATGCTGAGACCCGAATTGGATGGCAAAGGCAAGGGAGGTAAATCTTGTACGTCTGTTTGGCTGGAGGCGACTCGTTTGTTGCGAGTTCTTGGGATCAGGAATAACTGTTGTAGAAGAAGGGGCCAACTGAGGAAACAGTGGGTCTGTGAGTGTGATGGTGAAGAGAGCCTTTGAAATCAGTTGGATGAATGAGTGTTCGGTTTGTGGTTTTGTTTGAATATATCCCTATGTCTAACAAACAACGACACACATTTCTTGAAGAGTGAAATGCTTTTATGCTTCTGTGCCATAAACGAAACCAAAACTACACACATTCTCACACACACACTCACATGCACTGAGAGAGAGAGGGAGAGGGTGAGAAAGAGAGTGAGTGAGAGAGAGGGAGAGAGAGGGAGAGAGGGGTGACTATATGAATGATGCTTGTATGTAAGTATGAAGTCAGTGATTCATTCCTTTGCTACTTTAGGTTTTATGCACGGCCACCTATTTCTTTACTACCCACAAGGGGCTAAATACAGAGAGGACAAACAAGGACAGACAGACGGATTAAGTCGATTATATCGACCCCAGTGCGTAACTGGTACTTATTTGATCGACCCCGAAAGGATGAAAGGCAAAATCGACCTCGGCGGAATTTGAACTCAGAACGCAGCAGCAGACGAAATACCTATTTCTTTACTACCCACAAGGGGCTAAACGAAGAGAGGACAAACAAGGACAGACAAAGGGATTAAGTCGATTACATCGACCCCAGTGCGTAACTGGTAATTAATTTATCGACCCCGAAAGGATGAAAGGCAAAGTCAACCTCGGCGGAATTTGAACTCAGAACGTAACGGCAGACGAAATTCTGCTGACCATTTCGCCCGGAGTGCTAACGTTTCTGCCAGCTCGCTGCCTTGAAATTAAAAATACAAGCCTTCCCGGCAGGGAATCGAACCCCGGTCTCCCACGTGACAAGCGGGGATACTTACCACTATACTACCGAGGACCGAACCATTTCAGGTGTCTATGAGTCAACGCTGAAAGCAAAGTGGGAAAACAGACGTTACTGGTTCCATTCTTTCGTTAGTTTGTAGCTGTGTAGAGAGGAGCCTTAGTGCCTTGTGTTACTGCTGGTCGTATTCGAAGGGAGATAATACATATTAACTGCAAAAGGTTGAAGTTTTTGATGAACAAAATGGCGATTTTCAATTTTGACTCCTCCATTACGGTGCCGTGCTATTAGAAAGTGTTAATGAGAGGGAGTTTGGAAATGGCATCCCTCATAAGACAGTAGGTCAAGAAAGATATATTCAGGGATATATTCAAACAAGACCACAAAACGAACACTCATCCAACTGATTTGGAAGGCTCTCAGCACCACCACACTCACAAATCCACTGTTTATCATTGCCCATGTAGCAAATTTGTGGTTGAATGAGTTTTTATTGTCGGGGTATTTTCCATGAACACTTAAATTTCAATCTGAAACCAACTATTGCCACTCGGATAACATCCACTCACAGATCATATGATACTTCTAAAGGCCCATGTCCAGCAAGCGAATTTTTTTCCCACGAGAGTAATGAATTCATTTGCATACAGCCAATCAGAGCTCGCCTTGAAAAGCCTATGCTCAAGTACCTCTGCTCAGACAGAGATTAGTGATACTGCATGTACCCATTGATATATGCAAGGAGGGCGCAATACGACACAACGCCATATTGATTTCGATGTTTCCAGATCAACACCAACATTTTAAATTAGGAATGTACAAAATCAGTCAAAAATTAGGAAACTACACTCATTTACATTTTCTAGTAAATTACGCAAATGGCAACACTTATGGCATCATCTGGGAGCAGATCTCCATTCAATGTCGCCCCTATTAACCCATTTAGAACAGTTGGATTTAGTTATAACGCACATTTTCTACTGAACTCAACCAGAGTAATTTTGTGACTAGGTGGACACTAGTTTGATAGTTGAGCTTTGAATGGCCATATGCAAATAAGTTTATAATTGGGGTCCGGAACTCTCGTGGGAAAAAGTTTCGCGTTCGGCAAGATGGTAGCAAGATCGAACCTGAAATCTCGTGCATGGTGAAACCCTTAGCGCCAAGTCTTAGGTAGAACTGTGGACAACACCCTAAGCTGGGTTGCATACATGGATAATGGAATCGATAAGAACCGTAGAATATGCTCATGGACCCTAAGAACTTTGCAGGTCAGAGATCCTGACACTACTACGAGCCTCCTATTCTCTACGTTTATCAGTCTTTTCCTTGAATTCTAACTGGGGTCTTCCTACACATGAGAATAAGGGCCACTCTCTCTCTCTCTCTTCTCTCTCTCCCTCTCTCTCCTATGGCTTCTTATACATAGTTTCTCTCTTGCATTTTTCTAGCTTTCTTCGTCATTTCTTTTCCCACACAAGAATATTCTCCTTTTCTTTATTTTAACCTTTCCTTTTCTTTCTTCCTTTCTTTCTTTCTTTCTTTCTTTCTTTCTTTCTTTCTCCCTCTTCCTTCTTTCTTTCTTCCTCCCCTTCCTTCCTCCTTTCCTTCCTTCTTTCCTTTCTTTTTTCTTTCTTTCTTTCTTCTTCCCTTCCTTCCTTCCTTCCTTCCTTCCTTGCTTTCTTTCTTTTCTTTTTTTTCTTTCTTTCTTTCTTTCTTTCTTTCTTTCTTTCTACCTTTCTTCCTTTCTTCTTCCCTTTCTTTCTTCCTTTTCTTTCTTTCTTTCTTCCCTTTCTTTCTTTCTTTCTTTCTTTCCTTTCTTTCCCTTTCTTTCTTTCTTTCTTTCTTTCTTTCTTCCTTCCTTCCTTCCTTCCTTCCTTTCTTTCTTTCTTCCTTCTTTCCTTTCTTTCTTTCTTTCTTTCTTTCTCTTTCTACCTTTCTTCCTTTCTTCTTCCCTTTCTTTCTTCCCTTTCTTTCTTTCTTTTCTTTCTTTCTTCTTCTTCCTTTCTTCCTTTCTTTCTTTCTTTCTTTCTTCTTCCTTCCTTTCTTCTTTCTTTCTTTCTTTCTTCTTTCCTTCCTTTCTTCTTTCCTTTCTTTCTTTCTTTCTTTCTTTCTTTCTTTCTTTCTTCCTTCCTTCCTTTCTTTCTTTCTTTCTTTCTTTCTTTCTTCCTTCCTTCCTCCCTCCCTCCCTTCTTTTCTTTCTTTCTTTCTTCCTTCCTTCCTTTCTTTCTTTCTTTCTTTCTTTCTTTCTTTCTTTCTAGTAGAAAAATCATGCGATGTCGTTCTCCACCCCCACCACTCTCTTCCATTGCTTTCTTTTTCTTTCCTTTCGCTTATCGATTCCTTACTCTTTTCTCTTTCTTCACACCCTTTCCTTCACACATTCTTCTCTCTCTCTCTCTTCTTACCTTTCCTTCTCTCTTTTTGTCTCTCTTTCTCCCACTACACCACAATCACACGTACACACACACACACACACACAAACATACACTCATACAAACATAACTCAGAGGGAAAAAGAGCAACAACAAACCCCAACCCCCGCCAAAATGTTGTCCTAGGGCAACGGCGGTGCTTGCAACCCCACCGCCGCCCGCCCCTTCATCCCTTCCCTCCCTCACACCCCTCCCACTCGCACACTGTATCATGTAATGGGATGGGGGCGACTCTAGCATTACCCTACCTAAGCAGCACCCGCCTAAAGTGTCACCTCAAGCAAGTCCCACGTGACTAGACGGTGCCGCCAGCCTCTCGCTCCACCACACAACGCCTTCCGCGACACGTTCTTGATTCGCTGATCAAAGTTTGTTATTAATTTCATAAATTGATTTCTTCGGGCTGGAAGTGTGTGTGTGTGTGTGTATGGGGGTGGGGAAGGAAAGAGTACAGCAGTGTGTGAGTGTGTGTGTGTGTGTGTGTGTGTGTGGTGGGGCGCGATATTGCAGCCTTGGTTTCAAGTAAGATAAAGTCAATTACAACAACAAACACAACTAGCAGCAACTACAACGACTTCTTAGAAATAGTAGTCAAATCGCCCTCAAATCGTATTCTGTCTTAAAAACGAACGCATTGGAGAATTGGAGAATAATGTTTTATATACACTATTCTTTTATTATTTCACTTGTTTCAGTCATTTAACTGCGGTCATGCTGGAGCACCGCCTTTAGTCGAACACATGGACCCCAGGACTTATTCTTTGTAAGCCTAGTGCTTATTCTATCGGTTGGTTTTGCCAAACCGCTAAGTTACGGGGACGGAAACACACCAACATCGGTTTCAAGCGATGGTGGGGATAAACACACACAAATACATATACATACATACATACATACATACATACATACATACATACATACATACATACATACATACACACACATACACACACATATATATATATGACGGGCTTCTTTCAGTTTCCGTCTACCAAATCCACTCACAAGGCTTTGGTTGGCCTGAGGCTATAGTAGAATACACTTGCCCAAAGTGCCACGTAGTGGGACTGAACGCGGAACCATGTGGTTGGGAAGCAGTTCTGTCAACGAGACTAGGCGTGGAAAAGTATGTCTGATAAACAGTGACCATACCAGCTCAGCATCAAAGAAACGCTGGAGATGTCGAAGCCTCAGTGCATGTCAGCGCATCATCAACCCAAGGCATACCTAGTCCTGTCTCCGGTAGATGTTGATATCGAAAGGTGCGCCTGACAAGTGGAATGCGTCTCTTCTACAAAAGCTGCAGACTAGCTGCCACAGTCATGTGCGATGTGACCCGTGGAAAGGCATGACGGCCAGACTCAGAACAAGATTTATGTATTGGCCAATATGAGCCAAGGCTAAAGGACATACAAACTAAGGCTTGGACATAAAATTTTAAAAATACATTTAAACAATTAAATAAATATTTTGCAATTTATTTTATTCGTGTAAATTCTTTTTAATCTAGCAGAGTTCTTTAAAATTTATTCAGCCCTCTTCATTTATTGGGCCCTTTTAAATTAAAAAAAAGCCATTGAAATTCTTTACTACTCTAGGAACAAGGCCCGATTTATTTTGGTGGGGCCAGTCGAACCCAGTACACAGCTGGTACTTAATTTATCGACTCCGAAAGGATGAAAGGCAAAGTCGACCTCGGTGAAATTTGAACTCAGAATGTAAAGACAGACAAAATACCTATTTCTTTACTACCCACAAGGGTTTGTGTGTCTGTGTGTCCCAAGGGCCTCGGCAGATTCAGGACTCAGTGAATTTTAATGGCTTTTTTCTTTATTTAAGAGGACTCAATAAATGGAGAAGCTCAATAAATTTTAAAGATCTCAGATAAAAAAGAACTTCCCATTGTATGATTATTTGAGAATTTTCTGAGTTTTACCAGTTCTTGTTTTATGACCTTCTCACCAATCATCTTCAGATGGTAGTTCTAAGATAAGCCCAAAATAGTTTTGAGTAATCCGAAACTTCGGAGTCACTATCAATCATTCTTTGCAAAAACATATGTGACACTACTAAAATATACCGATCGATTCTTCAATTAATTTTTGATTGTT
>NC_043009.1:65093022-65098022 GCF_006345805.1 Octopus sinensis
CAAGACAGCTGCAGCTTGGTTTCACATCTTTGTATCTCAACTTTTGAAAATCAGAGAAATTTGTGAAACCGGTTGAGTCCAAAAATTTATACATATATATAATCTTGCGTTGAAATATATACATTAGTTTCAACAACTAACGTCAGACTATTTTTATCGACAAAAGAAAAGTTAAAGCCAAGTACACACATTGCACCGAATGGATGGAACATGTTAGCTTGGTGAAAGAAAGAAAAGAAAAAGAAAATACGATTTACTGCATCAAACGCTCGAATTATTTATATTATAATATATATTAGCCAGACAGTAACCTCATTATCAGAACGAATGGGAGTACATCGGCAACAAATTAGTGTTTATTTGATTCCATTTATCACTTATTTACAGGTAATAAAATGTTTTAATAGTTTCATTTTCTTAAAGATCAGAAAAAAAAAAACTGAGAATACCAAAGCGGTTCTGAAAGGAAAGTGATATGAATAAAAATACTTCTATTGACTTGAATTTCATTTTGTTGAAAAACTTCAACAATATTAACAATATTAATTTGGATTTAAAGCTTTATCATATTTAAGACAGGACTGCTGTATGAAACTGAGGCATTATCTCCGGATAAATTCTGCAGTAACTGGTCTATTAACAGTGTGTGTGTGTATATATATTTATATATATATATGTATATATATATATGTATATATATTATATATATATATATGAATAAGACATTGACCTATGTTGCGAATAGCCACCTGGCTCAACAGAAACACGCAATTGGGGACGTATTTCATTAAAATTTTCCTGTCTTCCCTTCTCGGGATCTTCCTTCTCCTTTGTTTCCGACGAAGAGCTCAGCTCGAAACGTTAAACCCTCCTTCCCTTCTTTCCTGGGCGTCAAATAATACTTTAATTGTTCCACGTCCTCGCGTTGCTGTTTTTTTCTGGGTTTCTTGTTTGGATTAACTTTATATATATATATAATATATATATATATATATATATATATATATATATTATATATATATATATATATATAATATATATATATATATATATAATATATATATAAAGTTAATCCAAACAAGAAAACCCAGAAAAAAACACAGCAACGCGAGGACGTTGGAACAATAAAGTATTATTTGACGCCCAGGAAAGAAGGGAAGGAGGGTTTAACGTTTCGAGCTGAGCTCTTCGTCGGAAACAAAGGAGAAGGAAAGATCCCGAGAAGGGAAGACAGGAAAAATTTTAATGAAATACGTCCCCAATTGCGTGTTTCTGTTGAGCCAGGTGGCTATTCGCAACATAGGTCAATGTCTTATTCACTTTTCTTATATTCGAGACAGCGAATTCTCGTACGTGCCTGCGACCGGCTTCGAGCATATGTCATTGAAATGGATCTAAGGAGTCGAAATACATTTGAATCCCTCGTTGGCCTCTACTGAGACAAATCTTCGTCTCCCTCCGATATTTAATGTGTTTTAACGTAGCAAGATCATTAGAAATGTTATCAAATGACAAATACCGCAATAACTGACCAATGAACTGTGTATGTGCATTAAGTATGATACATAGATGTCTGTTTTAATCTAATACTGCTGAAATTGTATGAGTATAATTAACAACATGATTTTTTAAAATTACACAACATACACGTATAGGTTCATAAATACATAGACATCACTCACACTCAAACACAAGCACCTATCTGTCTATCTATCTATCTATCTATCTATCTATCTATCTATCTATCTATCTATCTATCTATCTATCTATCTATCTATCTATCTATCTATCTATCTATCTATCTATCTATTTGTCTGTCTGTCTGTCTGTCTGTCTGTATACCTTTCTCTTTCTTTCTCTCTCTCTCTCCACACACACACACATACATATAAACACATATTTTGTCATCTATCCATAGTAATCGCTATTCTTGGAAGTTTACATACATTTGCAAATATATACGCTTGTTTGAACGCAGCCATCCTATTTCTGTGCACGCACACACACATTAATCTCATATTCGAATGCAAATATTTGTTTATTACTGTATTTCAGTTATGTGTGCATATTCGCATTCAAACACACATACACGCACACACATACTCACGTACGTATGTATATACACACATATATGCATTCACTGACATATATGAGTCGGTGTATCTGTACATAGACACGCGTACACACACATATGACTATGCCTATGTATACATATATACATAAATACATATACATGTATACACACACACACATATATATATATCTATATACATACCTACATTTATACATAGACATATATACACATACACATATATATATACACATACGTATATATATACATACACACATATATATATATACATATATATATACACACAGATATATATACATATGAATATATATGCATGTGTGCCCATATATATACAAATAAATATATATATACATACATATATACATACATATATATACATATATATATACATATATATATATATATACATATATATATACATACATATATATATATATATATATATTCATACAAAGAAATATGTATGTATATATTCATACAAAGAAATATATATATATATTTACATACTTAGCATTTCCTCGAATGTGCACACATATATTTATTACCTAATTGACATCAGCTTATCCATAAATCCTATGTATGGCCACATAAAATGTCCAGGCCTGCTCAGCAATGATGTTGCCATAAACTCAATCCCCAGGTTAGCTTTGAAATCCTACCATGCCACACCCATTTATGGAAAGGTTGCGTGCAGATGTCAGGTGAGTGAGCGGTAAGAGAGGGCTGTTCTGGTGCTCGCGATGCAAAGATTCTGTAGCCGGTGCTTGGTCGACCGCCAGCACTTAATATACAGCTATGATACAAAAACCAATATTGTATACGCGGAGGCATCCCAACGCGCACACGAGCACACACACGCATTCACACATATACATAAATATACAAACAAGTATATATACGTGTATTATATACACACAGAGATGTATGCATGCATATATATGTTATATATATATATATTATATATATATTATATATATATATTATATATACATGCATAAATACATATATACATATATACATGTATAAATACATCATTCAAATATATATGAGCATGTCTAGATATGCAACTATATGCATGAGAATATATATATAAAACAAAACATACAAATCTGTATATATGCATACATACATACATACATACACACATAGACCGATAGATAGATAGATAGATAGATACATATACACATACATTAAAAAATATCCTGTTGTTGATTTTGAAATTCCAATGAACGAGCTTTGGATCTAGGTTAGAAACCCGCTCTTTCTCCATTGGCAATAAATTTTGAAATAAAACTGAACAATCATACACACACACGCAACACACACACACACACACACACACACACACACACACACACACACACACACATACGAACTAAGTAGAGAAGATAGAGACGGAGGGATTTGTATATGTGCAGGGGTACATACAACTATTGAGCAGCACAATAAACTCTCACGATCTATCTATCTATCTATCTATCTGTCTGTCTATCTATCTATCTATCTATCTATCTATCTATCTATCTATCTATCTATCTATCTATCTATCTATCTATCTATCTATCTATCTATCTATCTTTAGTCACACATATGCACACCACACACACACACTCACACCATATATAATATACCTGGATACATACATAAATAAATTTTATATATAATAACTCTATAAATATGTGAAGCATTCCTTCTCTCTTTGCTGATACACGTCCCCACACATATATACACACATTTATAACGAATAACACAAATACAAGCACACACGCACACATATATGCATAAGTATATACGTATGCGTAGATTTATGTGCAAAAATTCAGAGACGAAGAGATGATAAACAACCAGCCTTCCACACATCCCTCATATATATATATGTATTATATATATATATATATATTATTGTACTTGTTTCAGCCATTTGACTGTGTCCATGCTAGAGTACCATATTTATATACATACATACATACATACATACATACATACATACATACATACATGCATACATACATGCATGCATGCATACATACATATACACACACACATACATATACATATATATATATATATTTCTACGCACACACACACTTATATATATTTGTATACATATGTAAATATATATATACACATACATATATATGCATATATATATATATACATATATGTTGTTATATACATTTAACATACTTACTTATGTACATATATATATATATGTGAAAGTGTGTGTGTGTGTGTGTGTATATATACATACATATATATATAATATATAATATATATATATATTATATATTATATATATATATATATATATTATATATATCAAAATAATAAATAGAGCTAAACCACTATTATGTAACTCAAACAGTGATAGACATAAACAAACTTAAATAAGAAAATAAATATTTTTATGAAAAAAATAACTTATAACTAGATCTCAAAAAGTTTAAAAATGAATGATCAATATATAATATAAGTAAAAAAAAAACTACGTACATCTCATGGCTATAATTAAATTCGAATTACAATTAATTTTTAATTCAATTGAAATAAATTCGATTTAAAATTATAGTCAATCGTCAGGTTAATGATAATAGTTAAATAAATAAGCAGAGTTAAACAATATTTAGTTAAAAAATAAATAAAATAATAGTTTTTCTTAATTTTTCTTACTTATTATTTTATATGTTGATAATTTATTTTTATACTGTTTGAGATCCAGTTAAAATTTATATGTTTTATAAAAATATATTTTACTTGTTATTTATGTTTTGGTTTATGTCTTTCACTGTTTCAGTTACATAATAGTGGTTTTATCTCTAATTTATATTTTATATATTTATACTGTGAAATTTGATTTAATACTAAATTGAATTTCTCCCTGTAAGTTTGGAGTTATACTCCCTAGGGT
>NC_043009.1:65105522-65125522 GCF_006345805.1 Octopus sinensis
ATTCAATTTTTCACCCTTATTAAATTTAAATTTAAATAACTATGTTCTCTAACCGGCAAAATTCAGTGCAGTGAATTATTTTCTGCAGAATTATTTCCGGTATTTTGGTGCGCCAAAACGAAGACTGTATATTTTGTATCTCTCCAATTGTCTTGCTCGCTTGTGGGCGTTTGCTAAATTTCCTTAAGAATATTCCTTTCTTAGTGGTAAGGCCATAGGGGGTCGACGTCCAGCATAAGAGATGTCCACTTAGTGGCCATCTCCCCTTATATGTATGTAATATAATTTTTCTGAATCTTCAGATTTTTCTATATGGTAGACGATTGGATTTAAATTGATATTAATCGAATTAATATTCAATTTTTCACCTTTATTATCTTAAATTTAAATTTATATATATACATATATATATATATATATATATATATATATATATATATATATATATATATATATATATAATATATATATATATATATATATATATATATATATATATATATTAGTAGCCTCAATGTATAGATCCGAAAATAAAATTGTGGCTGCAGATAGTTTAGCGTATAAAGTAGTCGTAATATATAGATCAGTGGTTTTCAACCAGGGTTCCGCGGAAGTTACAAAACTGCTAAAATCGGCAGTCATTTTTTTATTCTCCTGTACAGATATGTGTGCATAAGACTATTAAATTATTGCACAGGGGTTCCTCGAGCCAGTGGAATGTTTCCTTGGGGTTCCGCTCCAGCAAAAAGTTTGAAAACCACTGCTATACATCATCGTATAAGTGGTTGGTTGTCGATGAGATTGAAAAGTTTCGATCGAAAATGAGGATTAAGTAATCTGATCATCGTCTTTTTATTTGCTTATTTGTTTATTCATTTGTTTTATTTATATATATATTTTACACATGTGTGCAGTATGCAGAACACTCCTTTAGGATGCATTCTCTCAGCCATATTTTTAATATTCATTTCAATTTATATTTCAATACATATTGCCCAGTCTTTGATTTTTTAAAAGACTTTTGCTACTGAAGAGTTTTGCTATCACTGAAACATGTCCGTTTTCCAAAGAACAGATGATTTCCAAAGAACAGAGTCACGCCTGTATTTCCTTAAATTTCACTCACCTCGTCTTATGAGCCCTGTCCCTATATCCTGATACTTTTTAGAATATAAACGCCTTTAGAAAAAGTTTTTGCCTGCTGTTTGCTTGAATAATTATTCAATTATAATCGAGTGAGGGAAGATTTTTTTACTCAGTATGTGTGAAGCTGTACCTTATTTTTATTTAGAATGTAGAACTCTTCCCTCGCGTACTTCATTTAGTCACAAGGATCATTTTTAAAAACACTCTCAGTACATTTATTCTTCCCCGTTTCTCTCTCTATATATGAATGTGTGTGTATGTACGTGTATATATGTATATATATATGTATGTATATATATATATATATATATATTATATATATATATATATATATATTATATTATATATATATATAATATATACAAACAGATATACATGTATATAATATATACATATATGTATATATATATATACATACATACATATATATATGTATATATGTATATATACATGTATATCTGTATATATGTATATGTATATGTATATATATATATATATAATATATGGATGTATATGTCAAAATATATACATATATATGTATATATGCATATATACATGCATATATGTCAATAATCATATATATATATATATATATCTGCATATATGTATGTATATATATTATATATATATATAATATATATATATATATATGTATATATGTATGTATGCACATATATGTACGTGTGTATGAGTGTATGTATGTAACTATCTATATATGTATGTATATGCACGTACACATATACACAGACACGCACGCACACTCACGCTTTGTAGAAGTTTCGGGTATGCTTCCCGTAAGAGGTCTCGTTAAAATGGAATCCACCCCTTTCATCAGTTGGCTATAAAGTACGCGATCCACCCCAAATCTGCATTATCAATATTGCCTAGAATTCTCCTTCAGTTATATTTTACAACCAGGTATATAAGCGCATACATGTGTATTTATGTGTGTATATATATATATAATATATATATATATATATATATATATATATATATATATATATATATATATATATATATATTATATATATATATATGTATATATATGAATGTAGATCTATATATATTTACACACACACATATACATATATGCAAATATATATATGTAAATATATATATATATATATATATATATATGCATATTTCCATGTATATACGTACCTATACGATCACACGTAGATATGCATAAACAGACACACAAGCACATACATACATACATACATACATACATACATACATACATACATACATACATACATACTTACATACATACATACATACATACATACATACATATTAAGATCCGAACCATTGATGTTAAACCCCGATAACTGTTAATCGCCATCATCAATTTCCACATCAGCAGTGATACAGACCGCCCCTGGCTAAAAGGAAAACAAAGAGGCAGAGGTTTGCTATTGATTCAAACAACCTTTTAATGTCGCATCCTTTTGACAGCATCAACTAACCACTAAGCATCGGAGTGCATCCATGCATGAAGCCAACATATATGAGGAAAATAGCATCATGAGAGTTGGAAAGGAGCTCCCTGACTGATGACCAGTGATATAGACCCAGGGAAGTTGCTTAGTTCCACCACGACAGAACATCGCATAAAAGGCTTTCTGTTGATAAACAGAAGGTCGTACACAGCTATGTTGTCGAAAAATCGTAGCAGTAATATAGATAGATAAGTAGAGGAGGCCATGATGGACCAACAACTGGTATTTAATCTCACTTTGAGGGATAAACTATTGCAATCCGGAAATAGCAAATAACTACAAAATACGATATACAAGCAGGATAGTGATGCAGATAAAACAGACCCTGTAGAATTAACAGCGAAGGTATTTCACATCATAAGCGGCTGAAGATGAAAATATACAAAATTATAATGATGTTGATGGCATATTTATCTACATTAAACGATACTTGTGGACTGTTCCTGGGAAAGCCTCTGTAAAATGAAAGCACAACAGACTTGACATAATCTGGGAGAGAAAAAAAAGGTTGCACACTATTGAATATTCGCAGACGTCAACGTTATGGTAAATATAAAACCAAAAGAATATATCTACGCTGAGCTAATGAGAAACCTGATGCTACTACAACTAGACTATTACTTTAAAAAAAAAACCTTGCCTGCGATTATTGGGGTACTTGGCCATGTAACTAATGGTACGTGGGCTAGTTTTGAGAAGCAAGGCTTCACAAAAGCCGAAAGGATGCGACGAAATCAGAAATAACCGTTAGAAATCATTAATAAAACTGTGAAAATATTTGGTGGTCTGCAAAGAAACCAGCATAAAGAAGCGAGGGAAAAATGCCGCAAAAACAAACACACACTCACACACTCACACACACACACACACGCAACACAAACACATATACACACATGCACACATGCGCATGCACGTGCACACGCATACACACGCATACGCAAACATGTGAACATGCACACACCCACATTCATTCAGCCCCCCCCCACCCCCACACGTATTTCTTTTAATTGTCTAGTGTGGAGAAAGAAGCCGTCCCTATGACCTTTGCAGGCCTTCTGACCCGAGTGAAACAATATTTTTCTGGAACCACACACTAAGGGAGTTGGAAAAGGCAGAAATTCTAGAAAGGAAGGATTGAAGTTAGGGTAGGACTGCAGGATTTGAACACAAGGCTGATAAAAGGAGAAAAGATGAGTAGGTTGGCAATGCCTGAGTAGAGGTGGCCTACACGTAACAATTGCAAGGAGCGAAAACACTTAAAGCTCAACGAGGCTCCGGCACGGGGTGGTGTCCACCCCTGTTGTAATATATATATGTATGTATGTATATACAGACAGACACATACCAGCATACACACGCATACAGACATACGTACATGTAAACACACTTAGGCACAACAGCACACATATATGCTTTCTCTACCATCCAGTGACACCATCCAATGATCTGATCACGCCAGTCGCGATTACAGACCTAGTAACTTGGGTCATAGTAGCAGCACCATCACCGGCTTCCTTCCTTCTCCTCCTCTACCCCACCATCGTCGCCGCCGCCATCCCTTTTATTTCTCCACTGTGTTATTCCTTGTTTACCATCACTCCAGGAGTACCAACATCACCACTGCCCAACCAACCCTCCACCGTCCTTCAAAGCACCCCCCTTCACTAGAACTCGAACCCCATTCCCTCTTTATCAATCTACCAGTTCACCACCCTACCACCCTTCTTCTACTTTCGCTTTCCTCTTCTGCATCTTCTAAGAATTCAAAACCATTCCAAGACTCTCGCTAAACATCGTCTCTTCCCCCTCCATCCTCAATGTCCAGGTTAATTACACGTTTTAGCTAAACATAACAACAAACAACACAAACAACAACCACAATAACTAAAACATTAGGAAAAACCATTACAATAAAAGGAACAGCAACAACAACATCAACCCAAACCACATCAACAACACCACCAACAACAACAATCAGAAAAAACAACAAGCGCTGCAAAAGTAACCACAAAAGCCAAAAGCACCACAACAAAAATCGCAACCACAACAGACCGTACAACCATGAAAACAAGTATTCACTCCAAGAAGAGTCACAACAACCACGACTACAACCATCACAACAACAACAACACCAAGAAACATCAATGAAATACAGAAAAACAAAGATGAAACCCTCTCAAAGAAATGTATATATAGTTTTAATTTTTCTATATATTTCATTTTAAATGAAATTTTGAATGTTAGATAATTAGTGTTGGTTTATTCAATTAGAAAACAAAACCTAATGACGATATAATTAGCAACTTGCACATTTTGTTTCTTAGTTTTTGTTTGCTTTTATGTTTAAATTCTTTGCTTGTTACGTAGAGTGTCTGCGTTCTTAATTTTTTCATTTATTTTATTTTATTTTATATTTTCATTTTATCCTATCTTTCTGCATTTTGCTTTATTTTTCAGCCGTTTGTTTGACGAAACAAGTTTATTGTTGCTTGAAAATAATACCTTCTTGATGGTATATCGAATATATGGTAGAATCACTTGTAATATTTTGATCTAAGACAGTGGTTCCCAACCATTTTTTGGTTTCTGAACCCCTTGGATTCCTATTTTACGCGGCTGGGACCTTCATTGCAATTTGATGTTTAAAAAAACATCCTACAATATTTTTATTATTAAAAAATTATCAGGAATCGTCAAAAACAAGCAATTAAAATATTTTGCGTATTGTCGAAGTATAAGAATTTTATTGCAAAAAAATTTTAAGAACGAAATATTTTATATGGGCCTTCAATGGCCATATGGACCCTAGTTGAGAAAAACTGGTCTAAACGATGAATGGTGCTCACGATGAATGGTGTCGACAACAAATGAAAATTCAAATGTTTCGGCGTTCATACCTTACCACACCATTTTAGAACCCTAGCTTTTCTTAAAACTACGCCGAGAACGGGATTCCCCTACTGATTGCTTAGATACACAGTAGATGAGGAGAGATGAGTGTCTAAGAGTCGTGTCAATGGATCGAGAATATAGTTTACCGATTTCGAGATCCAGTTCCGATATTCGGCAAAAGATAGTTCCCTCCACTTAAGAAATGACTTTAAGGAGTGTTCCCTCTGGACAACGCACAGCATTAATCAAGCGAGGATTCGAACTCAAACACCTAATGATTACTAGATGGCTAATACTTTACCAGTAGCTCAATTGCGAAGTTTCGCTAATGAAACTAGCCTTAAATTTATTTCTGTCCTAATTGGACAGTCTCCAGCTATTTAGTATTCGCTGTCCAATATTTTGAAGTTATAATCAGACAGTCACGTCTCATCTTTTTACTATTTGCAGCTTTTCAAAATTAGCCTTTTTAATTAATTTCACTCGCGTGAAAGAAGTGACATTTGACCTATTTCTGTGTGACCTTAACATCCCTGCCAGCCTGAAATCAGACTCAGAAAGACCAGACTCATTAGTTTCAGCTCTGTTTAAAACTAATCGATTGAAGACATTATTAAAGAATGTTCTCTTCGCCAGAAATTGAGATGGAACCTTCATGCGCAGGTTTCAAGTCTTCAACACCTTAACGAAATTTTGGCAGAGGTGATTGTGTTTAAACTGTGAGTGTGAGGGTGCGGTGCCTATGTTACGATGAGGTCGGTTCTGCTACATCGATTCGATTTCCGGTTAAGCATCATGTTACTTTACTTCTCTTTATTCTTGTATTGATGTGGTAGATTAAAAATAAAGGGATGCTACAGTTGCATGAGTTTAGTAGAAAGCTTCTGTATGGTTGCAAGAAATAACAGCCAAAATCTCCCTCAGATCACACTCTGTGACGTTAGATAAGGAAAAGATGTGTGGCAACAGCGTCCTACACACTCGTAAACGAGAGGGAAAAAGAGAATTGCAAAGACTTTTATAGAATATGAAGATTGATAAATAATTATTTTATAGACTCTGGAAGGATGGAATAAAAAGTTAACTCCAACGTGATTTGAAGACACGTCGTAAAGAATCTATAACTAGATACAAGACATTTTCCTGATGCTCTACCGATTCTACCCATTACTTAATAATTTCTTGCATTGGCGAAAAATACACATTTATGGGGGTAGAAACAGTTGGTTAAATCGACTCCCCGGGACTTGAATGAGACTGATTCTGGTAACTCAAGAATGATGGGAGGCTAAGTTAGCCTAGCAGAGATTCGAACTCCAAACATTCGAGGATATTGCTAAACACAACAAATTATGTTCTCCAGTACACTACTAAGATTATAACTCCCTGCAACCCACCTGCTTTTTACCGCAACTTAATCCCTAAGTAGAAGTCTAAAGATTAGTATACAACATTGTTACATCAAAAAACCCCACAGGAGAGGCAGTAAAGGTCACTCGATCCACTAAAAAGAGCAGCAAAATCTCTCTCTTTTGTAAGAGAAGTTATTGGACAATCTAACTATAAATGCACTAAAATTGAAGGGAAAGCGGGATGGGCATGGATGAGAGAACAGGCCTTTGAGCATAGATCGGACTGATCAAGGTTAGGCTAAGAAGAAAAAAGAAGAACATTAACCATAGCAACTACTAATACTGCTGCTGCTGCTACTACTACTACTACTACTACTACTACTATCACCACCACCACCACCACCACTACTACTACTACCACCACCACCACCACCACTGCTACTACTACTACTACTACTACTACTACTACTACTACTACTATACTACTACTACTACTATACAGTTACTTAGCCATGAATTCATACATACATACATACATACATACATATACAAGCCAATACTTGGTATGTTATTTCCGTTGCGAAAAACCCAATCACTCTAATCCCAGCAATTAATCTGAATCTCATCAAATTTTCATTAAATGTCCTGTTTGACTTCAACGAAATAAAGGACTTTGCAATAAAACTTGCTTAACATTTCAGTTTGGGAGGCGCTAGTTGTGGTATTTAATGGCCGGGATCATGATACTGAAGATGCCATGAAATGGTGACAGCAACACACCTAGTTTTGCTTTTTTTTTAGTTTTTTTTCTACATTTATTATTCTCCAGTGTTTTGTTGTAAAGGTTTTTTCTGAAAACATTGCAAATTCTTTTTCCCATATCGCTCATAAGGCCTGTAGTATGAGAGGTGGGTTATTGAGAATGGTGCTTTGAGAATTTGTCGTTGCAAATAGAGTTTCCAGGTTCATTTCTCTATGGCTTGTATGCATTAGAACATTGTTTTTTTTTTAAAGTTACTAATTAGGCATTTCATTATCTTATCTAATTTATGCCTTTTAAAAACAACTACTCTAGGTTCAAGGTTTTGAATTTATCAAAGATGAATTCTCCAATCTCATCGCAGACTTCTACCCCGTCAAAATATCCATCATAAGGATTGGTATCTTTTATTGATTCAGAGTATCCTTCGAAAAGCAGGGACTTCCTTCTGTATATGATCATATCAACATCGCAATAATTAATATTAGAACGTACCATTCCATATTCCAGCCGATTAGGGAAGAGAGAATTGAAAGACAGAGACGAAGTGTTCTACCACCTCAAGCGAGATTTTTAGCGCCACTATTGTTAGCGTCAGTTTTGCTAAAGACCGTCCCATGCCCACTTGGGTGTTATTCGATAATCACAGTGTTACAGAACTTCTTAATTTTGTCATTGTTGTTTATTTTGCATGTTTTCAACTTCCCAGGGTGCAGCCTTTGTAGGAATTATGGGACTGCATTTGGTTAATGTTAGATGAGTTTTTAGTCTAAGGTCCCTTTTTTTTCGGTCTCATGCAGAAAGAAGATTAAGAGTCGTGATGTAAAATTTCGGTTTAGACTTTGCAATATTATTACTTTATTTAAAATCTTGCAGTGTAGATTGCTTCTGAGGGCGCTGTTTAAAAAATGTGGAATTTTTTTTCATCCATGGTAAGCAGATTTAGGATTTTATACGAAAGCATCGAAAAGTATTGTTAAGTAGGACTAAGGGATTCTTCTCGAAAAAACTTGGGCGTCAGGCAACTTTTTAATGACGAACGCTCTCGAAATTTCACTTTAAATCTTAAAATAATGACAGCTTCTGAGACTTCGCTTTAAATCTCAACAAAGTAAAAATGGGAAGTTCAGATACATTGGATAAAACTTCACCCCTTTATTTTAAAAACCTTGTCGGCAACATAGATGAACAGATTTCCAGTATCTGCTCTGATAAAAGATTATTTGACAAAGCTACAAAGATTTAGGGTAAACATTTAGTTCTCCCGTGGATTTAATCTGGTTCAACCATTTATGCAGTACCAATGAGAAACACAGTATTGCCAGAATTTCGCTAAATTGATTAATTAACGCCATAGACAAAAAAAATAATAACTGCTTTGCTTTCCAAATGAACAATCGAGCTTCACTAAGAAAATACAAACACCCGAGAGAGCAGAAATTCTTTTTTCATCATAATTACATTCTACATGAAAACAATGTGCGTGAAATACCCGTCCCCACCCAATGCATTTCACATTAATTCCGATCTAAACGCATTCTCCACCATCTGAAACAAATTTGTAGAAAATTTCGTTAAGAATACCCATTCTTCATAAAGGTAAAATGAAGTAAATTTGGGATGGGGGCATCTTCTCTGGTTATCCCCGTAAGTAAACGTAAGTAAACTAAAACCGCTTTTCTCTTTTGGTTTTCTGTTTCTTCAGCATCTCATAACAAATATGAAGGAATACTGGTACCAACAAAGTTTGGCAAACGTTGGATTAAAGTTAGAATTTGAAGAATATTTGGACAACTTTTACAATTTCAGAAGAAACTTAAACAAGGAAATTATAAAAAGCTATCTCTCAGTGTATAATGACTATCTCGCAGTGAATGAAAATTAGTTTTGTGATTGAATAATGAAGCTGAAATATTCATTAATAAAAGAATATTGGAAACGGTGATAAAAATCTATTGAAATTGAAATTGGTAAGAATTTTCTAATCAGTATTGACTGAATAATTGCTTTCTTACATACTGCAAATTTAAAGGTGGCGAGCTGGCAGAAACGTTAGCACGCCGGGCGAAATGCTTAGTTGTATTTCGTCTGTCGCTACGTTCTGAGTTCAAATTCCACCGAGGTCGACTTTGCCTTTCATCCTTTCGGGGTCGATTAAATAAGTACCAGTTACGCATTGAGGTCGATATAATCGACTTAATCCGTTTGTCTGTCCTAGTTTGTCCTCTCTGTGTTTAGCTCCTTGTGGGTAGTAAAGAAATAGAATTAGGTATTTCGTTTGTCTTCATGTTTTGAGTTCAGATTCCGCTGAGGTTGACTTTGCCTTTCATCCTTTCGGGGACGATAAATTAAGTACCAGTTGCGTACTGGGATCGATATAATCGACTGGGCCCTTCCTCCAAAATTTCGGGTCTTTTGCCTAGAGTAGAAATGAATATATATGAATTTATGTTAGTGGATATATAAATATATACTTATGAATATATATGAATACATATTTATACTAAATACATTATATATACACGAGGGGTACCGAAAAATAACGGGAAACGTTCTTTGTGGTTCAAACTCGTTGTAGTTCAGTCTTCCACCGCTAGAAGTCACTTGTTGCGATCCCCAGGCATGAGTCTGCTAACCAGCGCATCGTGTTGCGTCGTACAGTGACGTGGCGTCTATGTTTAGCAGTGTTTGTAGATTTTGGCGATGGCTGAAACGGAGGAACAGCGTGCTTCCGTGAAATTCTGTTTTCTGCTGGGGAAAACGGCGGCCGAAACAGTTGTCATGTTTCAAACACTTTACAAGAACGCTGCCATGAGCCAAAACACAAGTTTACGAGTGGTTTTCCCCGCTTTAGGAATGGTCCCTTGTTTCTTGAAGACAAACTTCTCTCAGGGGGACCCTCAAACTCCTGAACGAATGAAAAGATTACGAAAATTTATGAACTGATCTTGGAGGACCATCACCGAACAACTGATGAACTTGTTGATATGACTGGTGATTCATGGGGTTCCTGCCAACGAATATTGAGGGAGGAATTGTGAATTAAAAGTGTTGCAGCAAAATTTGTGCCTCGCTTGCTCACGGATGAGCAAAAGCAGTCACGACTGAATGCGTGTCGCGAATTGAAAGAACAGTTGGAAGTTGGTCTGGACCTTTTTTCGAAGGTCATCACGGGTGACGAGAGCTGGTGCTACGGAATTTGCAAATGTGGGAGAGGTGAAGGAAAAAAACGACAGAGGCTTTAAAAGGCATCACTTCGCAAGAGTTCCAGCACTGTTTCGAACAGTGGAAAACGTGCTTGGGCCGGTGCATTGCTTTAAATGGAGAATGCTTTGAAGGCGATAAAAGTGTAAACATGTAAAACCAAGTGAATAAAATAATATTGCAAAATTCCGGTTTCTTCTGGGTACCCCTTCGTATGTGCATGCATATATATATACACATGTGTGTATATATATATATATATATATATATATATAAATATACACAAGCACACACATATTGTTGGCTGACCTGGGACTAAACAGCAATTGCAGTTAAAGGAATGAGAGCACGATCGAACCCAGGAGTCTCCTCATGTCTGCTAAATCTTCTAGGAGTAATAGTTTTATTGCTTCAAATCATACAATGTCATCAGTGGACACTTTGGATAATAAATGTGATCCTATTGAAGCTGTACCGGAAAAAGACGTGGCTGTCACTATTGGGATCAACTTGATTTCTGGTCTGCTTGGTACCATATCGATTCGCTCATAAACTAGCATTGAGCAAAATGTAAAATGTAAACAATGCTTAAACATTGAAAATATTTCATATCTCGCTGGCAAGAAAGAGTATTTAGTAAGGCAGCAAGAACATGGACAAAGCCACAAAACCATGGGAAGCACCTCTCCCCATTTGCGGCAATTAGTAACACTACTACTACTACTACTACTACTACTACTACTACTACTACTGCTGCTGCTGCTGCTGCTGCTGCTGCTGCGCTGCTGCTGCTGCTGCTGCTACTGCTACTGCTACTGCCGCTACTACTACTACTACTACTACTACTACTACTGCTGCTACTACTACTACTACTACTACTACTACTACTACTAATAATAATAATAATGATAATAGTAATAAATGTTTCAAAAATAGGTGAAAGAGCAGAAATTTGGGAGAAGAGTAAGAATTGATCGTATTGACTCCAGTATTTGACTGATAGTGGATTTTATCCCATTCTGAAGGATAAACGACAAAGTTGATCTGGGAGGATTCTGAACTCAGAACACAAAGTTCTAAAACAAACACCGAAAGGTATTTTTGTTTCGGTTCTCTGTTATTACATCATGGCGTAGTAATCGTTTCAATTTGACGAGTGGTGGGTTGTCGATTGACTGTAGCCATTGGTTGGTATTTCATTTGATCCATCCTAGGAGGATGAAAGAATAAATTTGACCTCGGCGGGATTTGAAATCGGAACGTAAAAAAAATGGGATAAATATCGCAAGGAATTTTTCTGGCGCTAGTATTCCTATTATTATGGTTTCTGTGGCTGTAACAAAACTGCAATAAAAACGGACAGAAAAAAGCTACGATGCCATAAATAATAACAGAAAAAAAAACAACCAAGAGCAAAAACAAAATAAAAACAAAAGCATCCGACAAAAATTACAAAAACCAACAACAGCAACATTAGCATGAACAACAAAAGCAGCCACATAGAAAATTTTTGTTTCCGACAAGTGTTGGTTTTGTTTGATATTTTATATTTTAGCCATTTATACATATTTTTTCATAGATCTTTTATTTTTTTAGTTTCACACCCATTTTGTTGTATTTACTACACAATTTTTCTAGTACGGATCAGTTTACTATGGATTTTTTGAAATGTCTACTATGGATTTTCCTGGTAAAGTCCAGTTTTTATCAAGCCTCATTTCCATTCAGCTTTTATAAAATTCCTTTGAAGTAAGAGAGCTATTGTAAATATTAAGAGCAACTGCGACCAGAACCTTTCATTTCATTGTCTCAAAATCATATCCTGCTGGTTTTAGTTTTAGCAGTTCTTAAACAAGAAAACTAAACATTATAAAACTAGAAAAAAAAACAAAAAAAAAACGAAAGAAGAAAGCAAGGAGCTAAGAGAATCAACCCGTTAACTGGAAACTGGGGTTTCGGTACCCGGATGCATACAATCCTTTCGTTTAGGAGATGAATTAATTTCTCCTTTTTTTATTGTTTCATCTAAGGATTTTTTAAAATATCATTTTATAGATTTTTTTTAGAGGAACCGAAACTATATATAAATATACATATCGAACACTGAGATTATCTCCCCTTCATATACGTAGATGATCTCAATCCTAATGGTTCTATCTTTCCTGGAAGCAAAGAAACTTTTAAAATAACAAGAATTTATCCCTCGGGACGGGGAGCTCAATTAAGATCATACGTAGTTGCTTTCCTCTATCCATTATTTGTATTATTCGCGCTCAAATTTTGTTACTCTGTACATAGATAATTTATCGAGTATTTTGGGTGTTTTCGGCAAAGCACATTACCACGTACACATGCATGAGAATGTACAAAGCGTAGCTGCGAAGATGGTGATCGTTTGACGAAGAAACACACAGACCTAAATCTCATACAATGATCGAATAGATAACAATTAACATCCTGTCATTACCATCGAACCCTTTTGTTTATCTAAATCACCCAGTGTCTCTTTACCCCTTTAAAAGATGAGGGAAACTTTCCGCAGTGATTCGTAAAGTGGCCTTAACACCATAAATGTAATTTTTCTCATATAGAAACGTCATGAATCGCCTCCAAAACATACATTAGATAATGTACTCCGAGATACATTATGCCTGAAGAATAAAGGCGGGGAGGTCATGGGTGGGATATAGAAAGAAATGATGGCCGGGTTCTATTACCGTAACTAATAAAAATTAACGAAATGTTAAAAACGAAACGTTAACAACGATAAAAAGAAAAATATGTTGACATAATACAATAACATGGCTTTATTTGGTCAATGAGTAAAGTATAATGAGTTACATACAAACAAGATAAACAGTGATAACCCTCCCCACCCCGATCATTTTGTTCAATGACTAAAATAAAATGAGTTAGATAACTTGTCAGAAAAGATGTACGATTGAGTGCCTAATTATCTCGGCAAATTTACGGAAAAAGATGTAATTAAAGAAAGCCACAAAATTATCTGGGAGAGATGGAAGGTGAGGGTGTCCCTAAATGGCAATTAGTTCGACTTTGTTTTGCTGTATTTCTTCTCTATATTTGCTTTTTAATTAACCCTTAGCAAGAATGTTAGTCGAACACCGATTCTATTAATAATTTCCTTTACACCGAATTGTTTTCACTTATGTACTTACCGAAATGAATGCTGTAGGCCAGGAGGTAGAGTTTCAGCAAATCGAATCTGCCAAACAGGTTTCCAGCGTGGGTTACAACAATTTCCTTTGATTTTCGTCACAGATATGACATAAACATTACAATTTCTCTTTTTTGCTTGAGAATTATTCTATTACATTGATGCCGACTAAAATTAGAACAGTAGATCCTGGAAGCAAATCTAGAGAACACACAGAGACACAGAGACACAGAGAGTGTATCTTCCACTGGCTCTTTCTAATTTGTGTGTGTCGCAGCTGGTAAAGTTGATAGAGTATCACCTTATAGAACGAAGAGCGGGGTTTTGCATCTTATCATCGTTGCTGCGTGTCCCTTTATCATTGATAGCTAAATCTAAATAACTAATACTTCATTTATAGCCCCTGGTGAATTACAGTCTAACAGAGTAAACCAGATACACGCCGTAGTGTTATCACAATACGAATTGCGGTTTATTTTCGGCGGAGGAGGAAAGGACAAGTTCCAGTAAAATTCTTTGCGTTAGGCGATGGTCTACCAGATCGATAGTTTATAGTATATCAATACATATACATAAGCATGTCTGTATGGTAAGAAGCTTGCTTCCCAACCACAGGGTTCCGAGTTCAGTCCCATTGCGTGGCACCTTGGATAAGCATCTTCTGCTAGAGATTTAGGCAGACCAAAGTTTTGTGAGTGGATTTACTACACCGAAAATTAAAGCAGCTTATATATATATATATATATATATGTGTGTGTTGTGTGTGTGTGTGTATATATATATATATATATATATATATATATATATATATATATATATATATATATATATATATATTCATATATATTCATATATGTATATATATGTATGCATATATATAAGTATACATATATGTATATATATATGTGTATGTATGTATGTATGTATGTATGTATGTATGTATGTATGTGTGTATGTGTGCGTTTGTTGACAATCGGCGTTGGTGTGTTTACGTTCCCATAACCTAGTGGCTCGGCTTCAGTCAAAGAGACCGATAGAATTAGAAGCAAATTTTTAAAAAGTGCTATGGTCGATTCATTTGATTAAGAAACACGCCAATGACTCGTCGAGAATCGAAACAGAGAAGCGTTTCAACCTAGAGGCAAGTTTAGCAATTACGCAACCACTTCGGGGCTGCTTTTTTTTCTATTTTTTTTTTTACCAAAGCTACTTAATACGCCAGAAAATTTGAAGCAGATCAGATAAATATTTATCTTGAGCAAAAATGTTACAAAAATTGTGGCAAAGCATGTAAATATTTCTCTTGAGCAAAAGAGAGGAAAAAAAAAAACTCAGCTTATGTTAATAGTCTTTTTGTATTGATTAACACTTTTTTCCGTCCACATTATACATGTAATACATACATACATACATACATACATACATACATACATACATACATACATACATACATACATACATACATACATACATACATATATATATATATATATATATATATATATATATATGTATGTATGTGTGTGTATGTATATACGTGTATTTCCGTAATGCTATAGAATGTTCCAATGCCATTTTAGCATATGTCGCTGTAGGCATTAAAGGATTGAGGTTCTTTTGAGCTTGAAAACACATAGCAGTGGATTGCTTTTTCCATTGATTTCTCTGGAGTCTTGACATTTGGAGGTTACAGTGGGAAAAATTCAAGAAGAACGTTAAACGTATCAAATGGTTTTTTTTTGTACATCCATACATGCATAGAATATAGACTTACATAATGCAAACACACATATATGTACATACATATATGCACACATACAAATGTATAAGTATGTATATATATATATATATGTATATATGTATGTATGTATGTATATGTTTGTGTTTGTATGTATATGTATGTATCTATCTATCTATCTATATGTATCTATCTATCTATATGTATATATATATATATATATATATATATATATATATATATATATATATATGTGTGTGTGTGTGTGTGTATGTATGTATGTATAATTCTGTGTGTATGAGTGTGTTTATTATATATATATGTATGTGTACATATGAATATGTACAGATATTAACGTACACATATGTATTAATGTGTATCTAATGAGGTGAGGTTTAGGGGTAAGTACTGAAGTTTTGTTAATATTCATGGATACTGCAGGCAGATAGCTGCATCAATTATAACATTTAGAGCAAGAGAGAGAGAGAGAGAGAGAGAGAGAGAGAGAGAGAGAGAGAGAGAGAGAGAGAGAGAGAGAGAGAGAGATCAACATACACTTTCCATAACTGAACTATAAAGAAGTTTCTAATAATGATAACGGATAACATTAAAACGAAGCAAGAGAATTTTATTTTGGCGGATGGAGAGGTGGATTGAGGTGGAGGAAGGAAATGTCTAATTTGATTAAATCAAGCCCACATTTGACTAGAACCTATTTTATCAAGGATGAAAGGCCAAACCGGCGACCACATAATTTGAAAGCCGAACTAAACGCAGCATGGCGTTTTGGTCCGTTGCTCCAACGATTCTGCCAATCGAACGCTCAGGAGAATAATAATAATGATGATAATAATAATCATAATAATAATAATAATGATGATAATGATAATAATAATAATAATAATAATAATAATAATAATAATAATAATAATAATAATAAAATGATGATAATGATAATAATAATAATAATAATAATGATGATGATAATGATAATAATAATAATAATAATAATAATGATAATGATGATAATGATAATAATAATATTAATAATAATAATAATAACAATAATAATAAAATAATAAAAAAATAATAACAATAATAATAATAATAATAATAATAATAATAATAATAATAATAATAATAATAATAATAATAATAATAATAATAATAATAATGATAATAATAATTTCTTATGTTGGGAAAAGCCATAAATTGTGAAGGAAGAAGCAGTCGATTAAATCGAAGCCACTTCTGCTATGGTATTTTATTTTATGGAGCTCGGAAAGATAAAAGTCAAAGTCGACCCCAGTGGGATTTGAACTTAGAACGTAAAGGGAGGTAATTACATACCACATGACATTTTGACGAACACTCTACTAATTCTACCATCTATAGTAACCATAGAATCTACCACAAGGACAAAGCTAGAAATTTGATGGGAGGAGAATAATCGATTTTATTGACTCCAGTTCTTCACTGGTACTTTATTTTATCCTTTTGTACTCAAGGTACAAGGCCCGAAATTTTTGGGGAGGGGCCAGTCGATTAGATCGACCTCAGTATGCAACTGGTACTTAAGTTATCGACCCTGAAAGGATGAAAGGCAAAGTAGACCACGGCGGAATTTGAACTCAGAACATAAAGACATGAAATACCGCTAAGCATTTCGCCCTGCGTGCTAACATTTCTGCCAGCTCTCACCGCCTTAGATAGGATTATTTTATCGTCCCCGAAAGAATAGTATGTTGACCTCATGAAGAAATTGGAGCAAATACCACCACCACCACTAACACCACCACCATCACCACTACTACTACTACTACTACTACAACAACAACAACAAATCCTTTCTAAAACAGACTGGGAGACCGAAGTTTTGTCGGGTTGATACATCGACCTCGAAAGGATGAAAGGCAAAAATCGACCACGGCGGTATTTGAGCTCAGAACGTAAAAACGGAGGAAATGCCGCCCAGCATTTGGTCTGGCGTGCCAACCTCCCCTCCTCCCCCTCCTTCTTCTCTTCTTCCTCCTCCCCTCCTCCTCTACCCATACTCCTCTACCATCTCCTCCTTCTTCTCCTCCTCCTCTTTCAGTTCTCCCCTCCCCTCTTCCTCCTCTCCTTCTCCTCCTCTCCCAATCCTCGCCCCCAACCTCCTTCCCTTCCTCCTCATCTCCTTTACTCATTGACCAAATAAAGCTTTGCACATTTCTCAATGTGCTCAGACGTAGATGCACACTGCATCGACAACAGATTGCATTCCCAGAATACAGAATGATACCTTTTAGTGAGCACATTGAGAAATGTGCAAAGCAACTACTACCACAATTTTTAATCTTTCCATTTTACCAATGTGCAATCGGATCATCAACACAAATTAGACTAAACAAGGAAACATTCTTCATTGAAAAGTACAAGCCCAGACTTAACCATCCCAACATACTGATACAGAGAAATTCACACCAAGGGAAAACAAAAATCTCATTACCTCCCCTTATTTAGAACTCTTTTGAACATAAACATAACGATAACCCTGTTCAACATAAACATAACGTCGCAAGAAATTTGAAAAGCTAAACGCGAAACCGGTCTTTCTTCTAAATTATGTCATTATAAGAGAAAAAAAAATTTTAATTCTTCAAAAATTTTAATATTCTTCACATATTGACGCAAATACATATTTTTTAACATTTAAGCCTTCTGTAGTTTTTTCACTTTTTACTATTTTCTATATATTCAACCACGTGCTTTCACAAACCAAATTTCTTTATCTATATTATATTATATATATATAATATATATATATATATATATATATAGATATATATATATATATATATATAGATAAGAAATTGGTTTGTGAAAGCACGTGTGAATATATAGAAAATAGTAAAAAGTGAAAAAACTACAGAAGGCTTAAATGTTAAAAAATATGTATTTGCGTCAATATGTCTGAAGAATATTAAAAAAATTTTTGAAGAATATTAAAATTTTTTTTTCTCTTATAACGACATAATTTAGAAGAAAGACCGGTTTCGCGTTTAGCTTTTCAAATTTCTTGCGACGTTATGTTTATGTTGAACAGGGTTATCGTTATGTTTATGTTCAAAAGAGTTCTAAATAAGGGGAGGTAATGAGATTTTTGTTTTCCCTTGGTGTGAATTTCTCTGTATCAGTATGTTGGGATGGTTAAGTCTGGGCTTGTACTTTTCAATGAAGAATGTTTCCTTGTTTAGTCTAATTTGTGTGATGATCCGATTGCACATTGGTAAAATGGAAAGATTAAAAATTGTGGTAGTAGTTGCTTTGCACATTTCTCAATGTGCTCACTAAAAGGTATCATTGAGAAAATTTGTTTAAATGTTGACACCACAGCACCGTCCATTGGACATGGGGCGTTTTTCTCGAATATATATATATATAATATATATAGATATATATATATATATATATATATAGATAAGAAATTTGGTTTGTGAAAGCACGTGGTTGAATATATAGAAAATAGTAAAAAGTGAAAAAACTACAGAAGGCTTAAATGTTAAAAAATATGTATTTGCGTCAATATGTCTGAAGAATATTAAAAAAATTTTTGAAGAATATAAAAATTTTTTTTTCTCTTTAACGACATATTTAGAAAAAGACCGGTTTCGCGTTTAGCTTTTCGAATTTCTTGCGACGTTTGTTTATGTTGAACAGGGTTATCGTTATGTTTTTTTCAAAAGAGTTCTAAATAAGGGGAGGTAATGAGATTTTTGTTTTTTCCCTTGGTGTGAATTTCTCTGTATCAGTATGTTGGGATGGTTAAGTCTGGGCTTGTACTTTTCAATGAAGAATGTTTCCTTGTTTAGTCTAATTTGTGTTGATGATCCGATTGCACATTGGTAAAATGGAAAGATTAAAAATTGTGGTAGTAGTTGCTTTGCACATTTCTCAATGTGCTCACTAAAAGGTATCATTGAGAAAATTTGGTTTAAATGTTTGACAACACAGCACCGTCCATTGGACATGGGGCGTTTTTCTCGAATATATATATATATATATATATATTCGAGAAAAACGCCCCATGTCCAATGGACGGTGCTGTGTTGTCAAACATTTAAACCAAATTTTCTCAAAACAACTTGTCCGAACCCCCCATAGGCCTCCCCTTTGATGAACACTGACTTAACCTAAAAGACGGATTTCGACTGATGTACTTGCGCGTACAAATGCACGTTCACAC
>NC_043009.1:65128022-65135522 GCF_006345805.1 Octopus sinensis
ACTATTTAACCCTAGGTCAACCATAATTGAGAAACCATTCAATTAAAGGCAATCCACATTTGACGCGACAGATTGAATACCTTTGCAGTGCGTTTAATCCTGTGAGTTCCATTCATATTTAAGACTCAGGGCTTAATTTCAGAGAAACCTGACTGTTGTTTCTACCAGGTGAAGGGTTCGCATAATTATACTACACTTGGATCATCCTCGCTGAATTTGTTAGAAAATTCATTAGCGGAAATTATAATGGGCCTCAAAATTTATAGATACATAAATAAGGGGAAGCGACCTTTTTAGGGTCTTTGTTATTTCCAGGGCATTGATTTGGGGCTATTGCAAGAATTTGCATTAAAAAAAAGGCCCGTAAAAGTTGTCTCCATTTATTTGTGTATTGTATTTTGAAGTCTCGTATACTTTTGCGTAATTTCACATTGTCCTGTCCACAATGACCAACATTTTTATGTGGATCACTTGAAAAACTGTGGAATGTCGACCCACAAGTAAATTACATTTATCCACCAAATAAGGAGTTGAGAAATCATTCTCACTGTTCAACATTATTATGTAACTAGCAGCATCACCCGGCGTTGCTCGGGTTTGTAAGGGAAATAACTATATAAGCATTTTTAGAGAGTTATAGCCAAAAAATAGCAAAGAAATGCATTAAAAATGGAAAAAAAATGATGGTAAATTTTTTTAAAAATCGTTGACTCATCGTAGACATTTTTAGAGAGTTACTTCCTATATAATAGCCGAAAAAATGCTATTAAAATGGAAAAAATGATGGTAAATTTTTTTAAATCGTAGACTCATCGTAGACGCGCGCTAATACCAGAAGGGCTCGATATGAGTCACGACTATAAGATACCCGGTTTTGGTTAAACTGCACCGCAAAATGTGGGAGTAGTTAGGAATCTAAATCGTAGGAGACAGACACACAGCTTGACTTTTATATATAAAGATATTAGGTGTGTGTATATATATCACGGCATCATGGTACTGACCAAGCTATTGCATGAAGATATACACCAATGAGCTTCGCATTGGTTTAGCGATCGAATAATGCTACCCCACTGGCTGGACGAGCAGGCCAGCACCCGTTATGATCGGAGGACTATTCTAGGGCAGGGCGGCCCCTTTACAGCTGAGTGGAGTAACGGGAAGCGAAGTGTTTTGCTGCTTAAGAACACAAAGCACTGCCTGTTCTGGGAATCGAACGTACGATCTAGCACCGCGAATGCAACACTCTAACCACTTGGCCACGCGCCTGATCATGTATGTGTATATATATATATATATTATAGTATATATATATATATATATATATATTATATATATATATATATATATATATATATATATATATATATATATATATATATATATAATATATATATATATATATATATATAATATATATATATATATATATATATATATGTATTTTATATATACACACACGCACACACCCCTTTTGTATAACTATTTTAATAGTCTCTGATGCTATTACATTTCCACCTGTTTATCTTAATTTATTGCGTTTTCCGTTAATGACTGATGTAAAGATAGAAAAGAACTTGTTGGAAAATGATTCAGCTGTGTATACACTTCGTAATTGAACATAAATATATCATCTCTCGATCACCAATTCTAGCCTTTTTTTCTGCCAGACTTCTTCTTTCACTGTAATTATATATATATATATATATAAAAGACACAAAGCAAAACAGAGACCAGCGATGTTTTTCAGCTTCCTCGAAAATGTCATCAACGGTATTCTGGAAAAAGTAGTTGCTGGGATCTGCTGTTGTTCTTGATGCTTCTGTTGTTGTCCACCATTTTCTACCCCCATGTCTTTGCTTTTCAAGTTCCTCTACACAGAAAGCCATGAAGCTCTCCTGAGCCACCAATCAAATTGCTTTCCTTTCCCCCGTCATATAGGGTTACAGTTCTGAAATACCAGTGTTATTTTGGGGGAGTCATCAGGACAAGCAAGTCAGTACATATCTCTGCCGACGCTATTATTTTCTGTCATTTCCATGCTCACCGGATGTTGACGATGAGCTCAGCGTTAGCATTCAACCC
Organism: Octopus sinensis; assembly: GCF_006345805.1. Taxonomy (NCBI): domain Eukaryota; kingdom Metazoa; phylum Mollusca; class Cephalopoda; order Octopoda; family Octopodidae; genus Octopus; species Octopus sinensis. The sequence goes on from NC_043009.1 coordinate 65,130,108, forward strand.
CACCACCACAACCAAAATGCCTTTGACTGATACCCTGACCCCAATGTTTGTTTTGTCTGTCCTCGTATCGTCCCCTCTTTTTCTCAACCTCATGGTCAATAAAGAAATTGACTGTAGCTCATGTGTAGCGTCTGCCTATCTCTCTCTTTCCTTCTCTCTCAGTCTGTCTATCTGTCTATATAGGAATTCCGTGGTATTGTCCTGATATTTAATACCTCGCTTCGTTTTGGCACTTATAAATAAGGCACATACTCCTGAATTCAATGTACGATACTATAGACCAGGGCTTTTATAGATGTAAGTAAGTTGTCTCTGATTTTTTCAAAAGAGAACCATTTTATAAATGATACTTTCCTTAATGTATCCCTCAAGCAAAAGAATATGTTCTGTCGGGAATGAATATATTGAAAAGCTCCCTTTGATTAGAATTGCTTGCGCATTTGTTGTTTTAAGTTTTATTACTGACATTATTAGAAATATCGTTATTGTATTTCATTGGCAAAAGTCTAAAAGTTTGTGCTTTTTGTCTTTATTTCAGCCTTTCTCATATAAAAAGCAAAGTCGACTAATTATTATTATTATTATTATTATTATTATTATTGAAGATGATGATGGTAATAATAATAATAATAATAATAATAATAATAATAATAATAATAATGATAATAATAATATGATAATAATAATATATAATAATATAATATAATAATAATAATAATAATAATAATAATGATAATAATAATTATAATAATAATAATAATATTAATTAATAATAAATATAATAATAATAATAATAATGATAATAATAATTATAATAATAATAATAATATATAATAATAATAATAATATGATAATAATAATAATAATAATATAATAATAATAATAATAATAATAATAATAATAATGATAATAATAATTATAATAATAATAATAATATTAATAATAATAATAATATAATAATATAATAATAATAATAAATAATAATATAATAATAATAATGATAATGATAATAATAAAATTAATAATAATAATAAACTCCGTACTGAAGGAGTCCAAAGAATGGATCTGTATCGACGTAGCTATACCTGTAGACCAGAATATTTTGAAAAACAGAGAACGAGAAAGTCGGGAATGACCAAGACCTAGAACTGAAAGGGAAAAGGATCGATAGAGCCTTAAACGTGAGTGTGGTACCTGTTGTGATCGGTGCAGCGGGGACCATCTGAAGGAGAGATGGCAAATACTAAACTTCTTAGGAAGTATTCAGAAGGCAGCAATACTTGGAGAAGTTGATGTGTTGAGGAATGTGTTGCGTCTCTAAGCTGCGGGATGGAGTCGAGACATAACATCGACGTGGATAAATCAGAAGTGAATAAATTAATAAATAAATAAATAAATAAATTAATTAATTAATAAATAAAGTGAGGCTAGGATTGTTACCTGCAATCCAGGCTCTATGAGAAAAAAAACAAAAAAAAAAAACAAAGAAAAAATTATAAGCAACACCATCTAAAACAGCATAAATAAAAATTTCCAAAATAAACAGAAGGGGAAATAATTAAGAGCAGATATAAGGGACGATAAGAAATTATCTGGCGCCGGTAGTTACCATAATTCTGGCATAATTAACAGCTTTAATTTGGAAAGTAATTAGAACAAAAATTTATGGTTTACTTTTGACGTTAATTTAGAATATTTGTTGTTTCGTAATTCGTTTTCTGTTACCCTTCCTCTTTTTAAAACGTTTTGTTTTTGTTTTGTTTTGTTTTGTCCTCTCTCCTAAACATTTTGTCACTTCCGAGAAATTACTTATTAGCGTTCTTACTTAAGTCTTTGACTTAAGTGGCATAAAAAACACTGATTCTTACAGTGTTATCTTTGAGAAAGAAAGGTGATTTTAGTTTTGGAAGCGAAACAGTGGAAGAGTGTGTGCACGAGAGAGGGGCAGAGAGAGAGAGAGAGAGAGAGAGAGAGAGAGAGAAGAGAAAGAGAAAGAAAGCCTAAACATAGTAGAATACCTACTTTTGATAGTTACACATAGACATACATACATACATACATATATATCTATATATATATATATATATATATAATATGTTATATGTATATTCATACATATGTATTACATATATGCGTATATATGCATAAAAATACATTCATATACATCCTTACGTACATATATGTATGTATATATATTTATGTATATATATATAATATACAAATATATGCATATATACATATATGTACATACCTACATATATATATATATATATATATATATATATATAGATATATATATATATATATACATGCATATATGGGTACAGGACATCAAAAAAACGTTGAACGCAATGAGAAGCGAAAAATAAAAACAAAAACAAGGAAACGAACTATTTTGTTCTTCACAAAACTTACACACACACACACACACACACACACACACACACACACACACACACACACACCACACACACACGCGCACACATCCAGATATGCATGCATGTATATTTATATGTATGCAAATATATGCAGGCATATGTATGAGAGTATGTATTATATTAAATTAGAGATAAAACCACTATTAGGTGAATCAAACAATGAAAAACATAAGCCAATACATAAAATTAATTTATTTATATTATTTTAAATATATATCAAAAATTTAATAAAAGATAAAGAGTAAAACACTACGATCGTTTCATGGCTGTACAATTCGTAATAATTGTTAAGTTTTATGTTTCTAGTTTGATAATAGAGTTTATTATAAGTAAAATTATTATATTATTTATATCTTAAAAATATTGTTTAAATATTTCTGATTATATTTTAGATATTTCAATTAACCTGAAGATTGACTGTAACCATAACTCGAATTATTACGAATTGTACAGCCATGAAACGATCGTAGTGTTTTACTCTTTATCTTTTATTAAAGTTTTAATACTTTTGATATATATTTAAAATAATATAAATTAATTAATTTTATGTATTGGCTTATGTTTTTCATTGTTTGGTTTGCCTAATAGTGGTTTTATCTCTAATTTAATATAATATAATATAATATATTTATACTATAAAATTGGATTTAATCCTAAATCTGATTTTTCCCTGTAAATTTGGATTTATTCCCTAATATTTTATATTATTAATTAAATATATATATATACAGGTCAACCAAAAGAATGTCTCTGTCCAGAGAAAGAGAGACAGTTGCAAAAAGGGAAGAATACCAAGAAATGAACATACTGTGCACTACAAAAGCCAGAGCATCTCAAAGTGAGGAACATAGGTATGTACAGCTGACAAGGGTTGGGATCCCGACTGAAGAACGAACAGCAATTACAACAGCTCAGAAAAGCAACTTCTATGAAGCAGCTTTCAATTATGATCCAGCAATTCATTATGCAGATGACGCTAGTGTTTCCACTGGTGCAATGACAACTGAGTCCATACATAGTAAGCAAGGAATTGACCTTGAGAGACATCTACAATGTGTTGCGGTGGGGGAAAGGTTAAACTCCCCTGCATTCCCCAACCTTCAGAGCCGTTGAAGAAACTGTTTTCATCAATTGGCCAAGATTCCAAGCACTTCCAAAACAAAATAAGACAATACAACGCTGCACTACAGATGACATCATTTGGAGCCACAAGACATTTAACTGAGACACGATTCATGCAAACTTTCAAGATCCAAGGTCAGGTTTATCATCAGATCGCCTCTCTACTACCTCTGTCAAATAAATCACCAAAATCGGCCTTTCATTCTTTATAATCTGTACCTGCTTTTTTGGTTACGAAATAAGCTAGACAAGACGTGTTTTTGAATTATGTGTATTTACTTAATATACATATATGAGTTGAAAACTCTTTTTTTTAACATTTCATTTAACATCTATGTTCCATGCTGGCATGAGTTAGAGGGTTATTAATGTAGAAACTTGGTATTTCAGCTATTAGCAGTTGAAACCTGCGTAATCTAGACGGCGTTATTAAATTTCATTATTCACTTTAACCCGGTCAACGCTCGGTATTTCTGGTAGTATGTATATATATATATATATATATATATATATATATATATAACAGTATTAAGAGATGTGTAATAGACTTGCACAGACGTGTGTATCTTGCTTTACGTACGAATCTAAGTACATATTTATCTATGCTATGTACGTATATTTATGTATATATATATATATATACACGTGTGTACCTGCGTATATGAGTTCCTATACATATATATGTATATATTCGTCCATACGTGTGCGTATGTGCGTGTATCCAGTTGTATGTATATGCCAATATACTTGGATGTGCGTATGTGAGCGTGTATGTATATGTATATATATATATATATATATATATATATGTGTGTGTGTGTGTGTGTGTATGTATGTATATATGCGTCTAAGTACAAGCGCAAAAGAAAATGTTCGTCTAAGTATTATTTTCCTTTCAACTTCTACTTCCTTTTCTTTCTCTTAATAGTTACAACAGCAAAGGATCATTACGCCATTTTTATAGAATGTATACTTTCCACGTTCATATTTGAATTTTCTGCCTTTCAATAATTTTTCTCTGATTTTAGTCATTCTCGAGTTTGATGGACATATAACGGTACGTATGCCGACTCAGGAAATCTCTAGTGAGACATTTTATTGATGTATTCTAAGAGGCCCAGAACGGGTCGAAACATGTGTTGTACCCAATAAAGTCTATTACGCATTCCATTTCCTATTTTATTAATATTGTTACCCCAACCGCCTCCACGAAGTTCCTGCAATAAATCTACGGATAACAGGGAATCGAAACTGTGCTGGTTCTTTACTCATCATCTATTTATGCATTTTGAACAATTTCTTCATTATATATATATATATATATATATATATATATATATATATATATATATATATATATATATATATATATATATGCATGCATATGTGTGTACGTATGTTGCTTTATGTGCAGGTATCTATAAAACTGAGTCTTCATTTAAATATAAGTAAGAATATGTTATATGCACGTATATACACACAAACACACAAAAACGGACATTTTTGGTGAGAAACTAAGAGACTACGCGTACAGGTTGTGAGAAAGAGGAGGAGGAGTCAGGAGGGGAGGAAAGGAGGAAATTGAGTGACAGAAAGAGGAAGAAACATGTGAATAATGTATGGGGCGAAAGAAAGATAAAAAAGAGGAACGAAAGTGAACAGAAGTAGAGAAGCAGTGACTGTGTTGAAAAATGGGTTGAAATATGGAAATAGAGATATTTATGAATATAGATAGGAGAATAGATTTATAGATTAGTAGAGAGAGAGAGAGAGGGAGAGAGAGAGAGACAGAGAGAAAGAGCAAACCATTGAGAGTGAGTGAGTGTGTGAGAGAGGGGGAAAGAGAAATAATGAT
>NC_043009.1:65140522-65160522 GCF_006345805.1 Octopus sinensis
GTCAAATGACTGAAACAAGTAAAAAAGAGTAAAAGAGAAAAGAGAAAAGAGAAAAAGAATGCACATACATACATATGTATGTACGTACGTACCTACGTATGTATGTATGTAAGTATGTATGTATGTATGTATGTATGTATGTATGTATGTCAGGTCACTTTCGAGTGCTACTGGTAATATGTAACCCAGTACAACCTGTTTCCATGGTCGGGTCGTAGGCGACTAAACCGGCAACCCCACCAAGCTCGCTTGGTGAGGAGGGTGTTTATTGGTCACCCTGCGGGATGAAAAACAAAACCCGTCAAAGGGCGGAGGAACTCTTGAGAGTCAACGGCCATCCAATAAATGTCTTAAGGATGTGTCATGCGCGGGGACATAGAAATAATCGGATTGAATACCCGATCGCGCAGTTAAACCATTGGGAGTGAAGCACTCCTAGCCTTTGTCAGGGCATCCTTCTAGGAGAAGGCAACTCAGGAAACTGAGATAACTCCGACATAAAACCTGCGGCCCAGTGGTTACCGATGATGTTGACTTGTTCTTCTTTCCGGATTATGGCTGCTGTTGCTTAGTGACTGAGATTGACTCAGTGCACAGCCTTTCCTCGCTTAAAAAAATCTTCTTGCACAGGCATTGCACGATAACTACATTGATTAAGCTTCGTGCAATGGCCATACTCGATAACGAGGGGGCAGCCACCATGTATTTATGTATTTTGTGTTTGTGGGTGTGTGTGTGTACCATGCACATATATATATGAATACACACACCCATATGTGTACATATACGTTTCTACTCTTATTTAGACATTTCTTGACACTGTTACTCTATGTATAGTTGGCGAGGAGTTGAACTGCTGCTATATCTGGCAGTCGTTCGTCCATCACTGACGCCGCAGATGGCGGGAATTTATCTCTTCGCTAGCGATATATACAAGAGTGCCATTTTGCACCAAAAGCCAATATCAAAGTGTCTCTCATAGTACCAACTGCAGTATAGCTTGTTCTAACAGAACAACCGTGGGGATATATATTATCATTATTACATCACATTCATGACAACGCATCTTTAACCTTAGTTTAATAATACATAAACATTCAACAAATTAAATTTCTACCATGAAATAAACTTTCAATAATTTGTTTTTGTAAATTATCTTATTTATCTTCCATCCGCACTTTACATTTTTGACAGATGGCTTGGTTCTAATAAGTTTTCATAATTTAAAATTTACTTAATAAAATTATTTTTGAAAACCACACGGGCGTTTACCTGTATTAACAAAAGAACAACACGTGAATTAATGTGGTTAATTTGTGTAAGTTGATTTATTTGAAATATATTATTCACGTCACAAATATAATTCATATGAAAAACACATTTTATTTCAATAGTTATTTCTTCTAGATGGTTTAGTTATTTTTGTTTCGATACTATCGCATAGGTTAGTACCCTTCAATATATTTGAGTCTGAGATAATTTTTATGGTATCATCTCTGCCTTCTTAACGCGTTTTACTTCATGCCTTGGTCGCATATAATATCTTACATTGTATAAGGCGGTGAGCTGGCAGAAATGTAAGCATGCCGGGCGAAATGCTTAGCGGTATTTCGTCTGCCGCTACGTTCTGAGTTCAAATTCCGCCGAGGTCGACTTTGCCTGTCATCCTTTCGATAAATTAAGTACCAGTTACGCACTGGGGTAGATATAATCGACTTAATCCGTTTGTCTGTCCTTGTTTGTCTCCTCTGTGTGTAGCCCCTTATGGGCAGTAAAGAAATACATTCTGAGTTCGAATTCCGCCGAGGTCGATTTTTCCCTTTCATCTTTTCGATGTAGATAAATTAAGTACCAGTTGCATACTGGGGTCGAATTAATCGAATGCCCCCCCCACTCCCCAAAAATTTCGGGCCTTGTACCAAGACTGGAAAAGAATATAAACTTATTTCTTATAAATATATTACATGTAAAAATAATGATTTCGCTTGTTGCCAATTCTACGAAACTTAACCAAATATATTTATTTTCTTTTCCCAACTATTATCAGTCCTAAAAAAATGTTTATAAAATATAAATAACTATAATTAAACAGGTTCAATGAATTTCAGAACCTTTATTACACTTATTGCGTTTATTTTTCAACTTTCCTGGTTACTTTAACCTATTCCCAATTTTCTGCTTTTGTGGTTGACATAATCTATTGACCATCAACGGTTATCTTGTATGCGGACATTGAAATACTTGAAGTGAACCGCTGTAGGATCTTTTGTAAGGATTTGTGCTCGTTAGTTTGTTATAAGGGCGGATTGCTCAGAAGGTGCCTTGGGTTAAAAATTATGAAAATAATTCTTGCTTCAACGCGATGTAATAATTGATATGCAATTCCTTATGATAATTCTGTTAGTATTTACTTTGTCTCTTGTGATTTTCAGTGTAGACAAGTTTTACAGAATAATAATATTCATTGCCACATCACGTTAACAGGTCCCATTCGTTCGCATTCGCAGAGCTAAATTCTGGAGCGCGTGCAGTCGGGGCGCAGAGCTTTTCCTACAACCTCATGTTGTGTTGTGAAAGACACACAGTTTTGATCAGGTCGCATATTTCCTCCGTCAATGTTTTGTCGTGTGTCTTTACGTATGGATTATTGAATCTACTTCTCCGCACGATATAAATACTGATGTTTTTAGTAATAAAGATTATTTTCTATTACAATTAAGTTATATATAATATTATATCATATCATATTATATTATATTATATTATATCATATTATATAACATTATATTATATTATATTATATTATATTATATATATTATATTATATTATATTATATTATAGTATATTATATCATATTATATTATTAAAGATGTACATCTTATCTACTTCAGACATTAAACTACGGTCACGTATATGGTTGGGTAGCAAGCATCTTACACACAGACACTAATGATCTACATCTTCTCTAATTTCCTAATTAGCGGTATCTTTTATATTTTCGTGAAGCCCAGATTCTCAAGTCTGGCAGGTATGGCGCTATTAAGTTACCGTCTGGTCTTAGTATCTGCAGATTTCCCTTTAGTTCGTCAGACAAGTTTCCCTTTTTTTTTCTCTTTCTTGTCCCTGACGAATGTGTTTCTTCTGTAATTTCTATATTTCTTATATCATAAGGGCGGGAATGTCCTTCAGTTAATATAAACTCCAATATTTTTGCCTTCAGGCTTATCTTTTCTCGGATTAAATTGCATAATGGGTTGGCAATTTATATATGTATCTATACAAACGCGGTGAAGCAGCAAATCCTATTTCAAAGTTCATATAAAAAAGAAATCGAAATGACACTCCTGTCCCCAAAGAACAACCACAACATGTTCTTCTTCTTCTTCTTCTTCTTCTTCTTCTTCTTCTTCTTCTTCTTCTTCTTCTTCTTCTTCTTCTTCTTCTTCTTCTATGTAATCGAAGAACTCCTTCTCCTAAAATTTCGAGAAGAAAGGATTATTATCATCATCATCATCATCATCATCATCATCATCATCATCATTATTATTATTATTATTATTATTATTATTATTATTATTATTATTATTATTATTATTATTATTATCACAACCGTGGCAAAGATGTTTGCGATTTCAGTCTTGATGAGAGCACATAATGGCTTTTTAATCAAGAAATTTATTTAATTAACAGTTAAGCTATTAAGATATTTAACGAAGTATATTCCTCTTACGACGACTGTTTGATACCGAAAAATGTCTGCCTATTATTTCATACCTTGCTAGTGTCTCTATTCTTTTGTTTAGTTTTTATTTTCTTGTTTTCTTTTTCCTTTCTTCATTGCGATGTACCGGTGTATGTTTGTACGTATGTTCCTATTTCCGTGTGTGTTTCTATGTGCGGGGGGTAGGTTTTTCTGCGGTAACTTTCGTTGACGGGACCGTTCCCTCGTTGCGTGTATTAAGTGCAATATCATTACACGTTTGCTTAACACCTTCTCCAGGAGAATTGCCTGGCAGAAAATAAATGATGTGATTTAACTGATCTGTCAGGTTCTCTGTGCCAGCCTTCGCACTGTCTCAGCATTCACCGACTTTGTTTTATTATTCTGTGTTTGAATATTATTAGAGATCCGAGTGACGAGACCTCCCTCACTGATCTTTTAAATTATCTCCCTTGAGAACATTTTTATTATCTTCCTTCATTTTCTTCTCCACCCCTATGTCGAATCTCACCGTCTTCTTGCTCCCTCCACATCCTCATACCCTGTGCTCTGTCTCTCTTCATCATCACTTGACTGTTCGCCTTTTTCCTTGGCTTGAACGCAACATCGGCGGTGGTGGAATTGATGACGATGGTGGTGTTGGTGTAGGTGGTGATGGTGGTGGCCTAAATCTAATCAGAAGTGAATAATTTGCTATCAAATGTTATCCAAAAACCTCCCCCTTGACTGGAATAAATCTGTGTTGTTAATAACAACAACGAAAAACAACCGAAACAACATCGACAACAACAATAGCAACAACGATCACAACAACAACAACAACAACAACAGCAACAACAATAGTTCTATTTTTATATTTTGATTTCTCCGAGAATAAGAGGACAAAACCAAGTTGTTAGTTCAGTGACGAAGAAGACAACGATGAAGAGGAAGACAGCAACAATGATGAAGTTAACGATGCTGCTGATGATAATAGTGATGATGTTGATGATGATGAAAATCATCATCCTCCTCCTCATCATCATTCTCGTCGTTATTGTTGCTATTGTTGTTGTTCTTGTTATTATTATTATTATTATTATTATTATTATTATTATTATTATTATTATTATTATTGTTATTATTATTTTCATTATCATCATCTTTCAATTCTGTTTCCATTTCTTGCCGAGTGTCTTCCTGACACCTAAGGCAGAGAAACGCACAGTAAATATATATCGGTAGGCCATTAAAATAAACACACCAGATTGTTCATTTGCAAAGTCAGATGTTAGAGAAAATGGAGGAAGAAAGACAGAAAGAAAAAGGAAAAAATCAATAAAAAAATCAAAATGTAAACAAAGAAAATAAAAGGGAAAAAGGGAAAGAAAACACACAACGACCATGCTCTTCTCAATACGTGGGACCAGTTACCAGTTAAGACAATTTTATTATTCCTTCGTAACACAATGCAGGTAAAATGCACGGGAGACTTTAGCTGTGGGCACTGCGTACTTAAAAAACGACAGGAAAAGCTTTTTCTGTAAAAAAAAAGTCACAAGGAACTCAGACAGATAATACTTTCCTTAAGATGTGCCCAATAAGGCTGCTTTTTGCAAGACGTTCTGAGATCGAATTCCGCCGAGGTTGACTTTACCTTTCATTCTTTTGGGGTTGATAAATTAAGTACCAGTGAAACACTGGGGTCGATGTAATCGATTCATCCCCTCCCCCCCAAATGGCTGCCCTTATGGAAAAATTTGAAGCTATTATTATTATTATTATTATTATTATACAAATAATTTTGATTCAGCCCAGTGACAAATAATTTTTACTTTCATGGCAGAATCAGGAATATTTTACGTGATCGCTTTAACTGCAAGAATTTGCACCCGTTTGGTCTGCTGACGACACTATTCTGTCTTAAAAGGGAATAAAGATGGTAAAGACGGAACAAAATTTTGTTTTTAGACGGATTTTTTTCTGTTGACGAACTCAGAAGACGTTGGTGCTTATGTCGTTCTAAGGGCATCATTGGCATCGCTAAAGTGTCGAACTGAAGTCGAACCCGAAGCCACTTGGTTTCGAAGGGAACTTCATAACCATGCACCCATAACTGCATTTCTCAAAGCACGATCCGTAAGTTTGATTCGAACTCAAATGTAGTTATTTATTCATTACGTTTCTTTATTAAAAAACGATCTAAAATATACCGTGGGAGCGAATAATTCTACCTACAAGAAATAGCAACCAAAATCTACTTTAAATTACAGCCGTTAAAATGAAAGGCAAGACATACCTATTTCTTTACTACCCACAAGGGGCTAAACACAGAGGGGAAAAACAAGGACAGACAAACGGATTAAGTCGATTACATCGACCCCCAGTGCGTAACTAGTATTTAATCTATCGATCCCGAAAGGATGAAAGGCAAAGTCGACCTCGGTGGAATTTGAACTCTGAACAGACGAATTTGAACTCAGGCAGACGAATTTGAACTCAGGCAGACGAAATACGGCTACGCATTTCGCCCAGCGTTCTAACGATTCTGCCAGCTCGCCGCCTTGAAAGGCAAGACATACCATGATGAAGTCCATGTTACATCGTGTCTGACATAAAGACCAAGTGTTGTCACACTTGAAACACTTTTCAGCTTAGGCCTGCTTATTCAAAGACGAGCTGGGACTAAATAACAAGAGCAAATGACGGCTCTTGAAAGTGGTTAATCAGTTTGCTAGAAATAGTAACCTAATCATAGATAACTATTTAAAGTAGGTATTGGAGAAAATTTAGTCCTAGATACACTACATCTGCAGAAAACTTAATACAGGTTCATTATTAGTGGAATGTCTTTGATTGTTGGTCTGTTCTTGCAGAACTTGGCTTCAGGCTGAACAACAGGTAAACAACAACAGCATCGTTACTAGCAGCAGCAGCAGCTGCAGCACTAGCAACACGAACAACAACAACAACAGCTTTGTCGCTGCCTCTAGTTTACATAATTAACTAATTAAAATAACAACTGATAGAGGAGTGAAAAACATGCCGGCAAACGTCGACAAAAATCATAACATAATCTTCTGTTTGACTAAGCAAGAAGATTTTAGTGTCAAAAAGTGTTTTACTTCGGAAACTCCCTGATCCTAACCCTTAAGCACAACCATTCCAACGTTTCTCTCTCTTTCTTTCTCGCTTTTCTTTCCTTGCCATGTTTCGATTCTAGCGATAGAAAGTAACTTTTGTTTCTCCTCTTTCGTAGAAATTCATAAACATAAACACATACATGTCATACACATGCGCACGCACACAGGCGCGCGCGCAAGAACATACACACATACACAAACACACACGAGCATGTACACACATACATAGATACACATGTGTGCATACGAGTATATATATATATATATATATATATATACATGTATGTAGTATGTAAAAATGTGTGTATATATATAAATATATATATATTTGTATATATATATAAATATATATATACATTACTCATATATATATATATATGTCTGTATGTTTGTGCATGTATATATACATATACACACATATACATACATGCATACGCACACACAAACACACACACATACCATATGTATTTACATTCAAAGGCACTCACACGAACACACACACGCACAGACACTCTCACATAAGCACAAACATAATATATATGATGCGAAAAAAAAAAGAAAAAAAAGAAAAGAAAAGGAAAATAGGAGAAAAAACATTTTTTTAACAAAAATTCGAACCGGTTAGCACTAATTAAGGAGAGGCAGCTTCGTAATTGAAACAACTAATTATATGTGTTGCTTAGATTGCACACGGGAACAATGACATCTAGATGAAGGTTTTTACACCTGAAGGGATAAAGAATCAATTATTCAAAACAATAGAATTATCAACGTTTTCCTTCGCTCCTCCCCTACTTAATGCCACCTCACTCGACTCATCTTGCTGTACGGCGGCAGTCGGCCGACTACAAACGAAGGCATTTAGCTCACTTCTATCTATCTATCTATCTATCTATCTATCTATCTATCTATCTATCTATCTATCTATCTGTCTGTCTGTCTGTCTGTCTGTCTGTCTGTCTATCTATCTATCTATCTATCTATCTATCTATCTATCTATCTATCTATCTATCTATCTATCTATCTATCTATCTATCTATCTATCCATCTATCTATCTATCTATCTATCTATCTATCTATCTAATCTACCTGTCTGTCTGCCTGTATTTTTCTCTATCTCTTTCTCTCCTTATCTCTTTCTCTCTATCTCTACCTCATTCTCTCTCTACTTCTCTCTATGTGTATGTCTATATTATGTACACAATGTATGTATGTGTGCATATGTATACACAAAACATGCACACATACACACTCCCCAATACATATATACATTTTTTGGAAATGGTAAACTTAATTGTTCGTTTGGAACTTATTTGTTGATAATTGTCTTGTTTTACTAAAAAACCAACATGTTGGGTCTACTCCTTGTACTTTAAGCAAACACATTTACTGCTAAAATAAATTTTAAAAAAATGACATTTAAAAGTAGATCGAAATTTTCAGATTATTTATTTAACGTTTCCTTTATTTTGTTCACATTTTAAAATTTTCTTTTGTTTCGTGCTTTTAGGACTTTAAGAGAGAACGTAGTGGGATTGAAACTGAATTAAAACCAAAGAAAACGACCCCAAATCCCCAAATCATAACCGCCATCATTATGAGTTTGCAAATGGCGTTGAAAGGATTCTTATAAGTGAACGGGATGTCTGCTGAAACGACTAGTCAAGCAATCGTTTACTTAATTAATTAGTTATTTACTATTTTACCAATAATCAATAATTATTGAAAAGTTCTTTATTTTTTTGATTTCGAAAAGCTGGAAAATAAATTTGACCTTTACAGGATTCGATCTCACAATGTAAGCAACCGCAAGAAATACAACTGAGCATTTCAAGTCATGTGATAACGATTCCGCCGGCTTAACAACAACAACAACAACAATAATTATTCTTTCTACTAAAGGCGCAATGACCGAAATTTTGGGGGGTTATTCAATTGTATTGAACCTTGAAAGGATGAAAAGCAAAGTCGACCTGAGCGGAGTTTGAACTCAGAATGTAAAGCGGGAATGCTTTTGAAAACGTGTTGTTCGACGCGCTAACGTTTCTGCCAGCTCGCCAACTTAATAATAATAATGATAGATTCAAATTTGCCACGAGGGCAGCAATTTTGGGGAACGGTTTAAGTCGATTACGTTGAACACACTGTACATCTGGTACTTACTTTATCGACCCCAAAAGGATGAAAGGCAAAGTCAACCGCAGTGGAATTTGAACTCAGAACGTAAAGGCAACGAAATACCCATTTCTTTACTACCCTCAAGGGGCTAAACAAAGAGAGGAAAAACAAGGACAGACAAACGGATTAAGTCGATCATATCGACCCCAGAGCGTAACTGGTACTTATTTAATCGACCCCGAAAGGATGAAAGGCAAAGTCGACCTCGGCGGAATTTGAACACAGAACGTAGCGACAGACGAAATACCGCTAAGCAGTTCGCCTAGCGTGCTAATGATTCTGCTAGCTCACCGCCTTAATAATAATAATAATAATAATAATAATAATAATAATATAATAATAATAAAAATTCAGTGCGACCATGAGATAGAGAATAAGAAGCCAGACATAGTCTTAATTGAGAAAGAAAACAAACTATGCTGGATCATAGATATAGCATGCCCAGCTGACAACAAGGTATGCGATAAGGAAGAAAGAAAAGTCGAGAGATATGACAGGTTAGCTTGGAAAGTTAAGCAGGTGTGGTCGATGAAAAAGGTAGCAGTAGTACCAATAATTGTTGGAGCCCTGGGAACTCTCGAGGAGAACAAATAGGGGCTGCAATAAGAGTGGAGCACTTGCAGAAAGCAGCACTGCTTGGAGCCGCCCGAATACTCCAGAAGGTGCTCGAAAAATAAGAGATGTTACCTTAGTTCACTGGTAGTGAACAGGTGACACTGTAGTACATCTCCAGCGTTAGAAGCTGTGCAAAGGCAATGACAATCGTAATTATAATGGTAGTAGTAATAATAATAATAATAATAATAATAATAATAATAATAATAATAATAATAATAACGACAGAGTTGGGACCTACATACACTAGAAGCTATGCCAACACCATGGAAATAACAACAGAAAAAGATGGTATAGGCACACACCAGAAAAGGTCACAGAAAACGAGAAAGCAACCATACTGTGAGATATGCCAATACACACAGATAGAGAAATTAAGACCAATAGGCCAGATATAGTTGTCCGAGATCATGATAAAAATAAAATGCTTTCTAATTGATATATCAATACCAGCAGATGACAACTTTTCTCTAAAAGAAATGGAGAAACTTTCAAAATACAAAGACCTGGAAATAGAGGTAACCAGAGTGTGGAATCTAAAAACAGAAACAATTCCTATCATTAGGTGGGCGCATTAGATACGATAAAGAAATATTTAGACAAATACATAACAAAAATACCAGGACTTACAAATATATATAACATTCAGAAAATTGCACTACTCGGCACTGCATACATCCTACGCAAAACATTTTCAATACAGTAACCATATGAGCATCACAGCAAACCACAACACATACCCAAAGCAAACAGAGCTGCGCTTGGTAGTGAAGTGAAAGCACGCTATAAAAATAAAACTACTGACTAATAATAACAATAATAATAATTCCTACTATGGGCACAAGGCCTGAAATTTGAACTCAGAACGTAACGGCAGACGAAAATAAACATTTCGCCCGCGTGCTAACGATTCTGCCAGCTTGCCCATACTACTACTGTTACTGCTGCTGCTACTACTACTACTACTGCTACTGATGCTGCTGCTGCTACTGCTGCTGCTGCTACTGCTGCTGCTACCGCTGCTGGTGCTGCTACTACTACTACTACTACTACTACTACTGCTGCTGCTGCTGCTGCCGCTGCTGGTACTATTACTACTACTACTAGATCTATCAGGTTTCCATCGGTGTTTTGAAGAGCTATGAATGTTAGAGCCCTAGGATGCGAACTCTTCATGCATCTGGGTCCACTCCGTTTGTACATTCTTTCTACGGTTTCGCTGACCCCAACAACATTCCCCTCCTCATCTATTCAGTGTCCATCCCAACCATCATCACAACACGAGGGTGTGGCACTGATGGTCATGGCCTTTGACTAGCTTTGTGTTGGAAAGGGAACACTTCAGTTTCCTTCTACGCAACATTTTTGTAGACCAGAGTTTGTGGCGCTAAAGACGAAGAGATTTTCCGCTTGGCTTATCTACAGTGTTGCAACCGGTGGAGAAGCAGCAAATCCAGACATGCTTTCATCCATTTGTGTAAGTACGTATGCTGTTCATCCAATAAGAATGTTGTTGATCCAGTAAAATGAAACGTTAATCTGGGTACTTGATCTGCACCACCTTTTATCAAAGGTCCACAGATACCCTTTTTGTCTTTTATTTTTCATACCACATTGACATGAGGAGGGTTATCTTTCAAAAGAAAATGCATAATTTAATTTGTCGTGCCTCTAAATAATATTAACTTGACAATGTTTTCATTAATGGAGGCGCGTGTCTTAGTGGTTAGGGTGTCAGCATCATGATCGTAAGATTGTGGTTTCGATTCCTGGTCCGGGCGACGCGTTGTGTTCTTGAGCAAAACACCTTATTTCACATTGCTCCAGTCCACTCAGCTGGCAAAAATGAGTAACGCTGTGATGGACTGGGGTCTCGTCCAGCTGGGGAACACATACGCCATTGAAACTCGAAACCGGGCCCATGATCCTGGCTAGGCTTTAAAAGGGCGCATTTATTATTTTTTTATGTTTTCATTAGTCACTTATGTCCTTAGTTCACCCAAAATCCTTTTGGTCAATCGGACTCCAAATATTAATAATGTTTGGCTAGTTTTCTTTCTCTTTCCAATACAGAAGGCTCTGTAACCCCATCCCATGTTAATACAAATAGCAATGACTGCCATATCATACTTCAGAGAAACGAAGTATGACAGATGTATTTTCTTACAGGTGGCGACTGTCTGTTGTGTTGAAGGTATTTAAGAATTTCTTGCTCTTGAAGTGAACCGAGAGAACCATCAAATTTAGATATTATAAGCTTATTGATATTTCATGCCTGAGTTTCAGTATAGTTTATTTTACGCTAAAAATCCTGTTTTTCGTTGTCTCATGTGCCCATGTGCAACCTACTCAGTAGACTTGTCTATATTTTGTTTATGCTATTTTTTTACATTTGTTCATTAGAGAGGGATCCGTGCCATATTTTATTGCACCTTTCCAAGTCAAAGCTAATGAGCTTGATCATAGACAAATCCTGTTTCTGATTTCCGTGCTCGTAAATTTGAACGAGATAATGAAGAGCTTTTCTCTCTGCTGGAGATGTTGCTTCGGGATACAATCCGGGTCATCAAACAATGCAGCTATGTAAATTTATATGTATGGCTAATCAGGTATATATTAATTACTGTTATAATTGCAAATGATGTTGGGTCAGAGTTGGCAGAAGAAATTTAGAAGGCAACAATCAGTGTTCGATGCTTACCTGTCAACCTCACGAAAAAGACGTATCTACAGAAATGAGTTTGGTCATTTTATATACATCCGAGTCAAAAGCGTGCATACGTGATGCGTACATGTAGCTGAAAATACAAATACAACAACGGTAATCTAATCTGTACCACTCATATACATATATACTCCCTATACATACATCCATACACACATGCATACATACATACGTACATATATATATACATACATAATACATACATGCACACATGCATGCATACATGCATACATGCATGCATACATATATGTATACAAACATATATACATACATACGTACACGCATATATATATATATTATATATATATACTTAAATACGAACTAGGAGCATCTCGAGGTATAGCAACAAAATCGAACACACATACACAAGATGTATGTGTTGTTAGTTCGTGGTTCGGCTGCGTTTTGGACCTGATGTAAGTTGTCTCATTGGAATATGACTTACTTCCACGTGTTTTTAACAACACTAGGCACATTGAAAATATGTCCTCTTACGCCTAAAATGCCACCGACCCACTAACAAACAACACACTCAACTTGTGCATGTGTATTCGAATCTGTATATATATATATATATATATATATATATATATATATATATATATATATATATATATATATATATAAGTAAATGTAAGGACAAGCAAGTTAGGCAAGTCGATATATAAAAAATATTAAATACATCTAATACAAAAAAAATGTACATATGTTTACATATAAAATGGTCCGAGTTACACAGAATATAAATAATATCAAGAATTAAAAAGGTGGAATATGTGTTTTACGAGTTCGACAGCTGTTTCTGGGGCCTTAGTGGGCCAAAATAATGATTGTAAGTTGATTCCATCTTTAACTTACTCCATTCTATCAACACCTCAAATGTAAAATTCTTCCCTGAAGGTGGAGGCTGGTATTATCCGATGAGGGAATCAATTTATTTTGGATCACTACGCCCCCAGGTACAGCTGTTGGACTCGTAAAACCCTTATTCAACCTTTTTAATTCTTGATATTTCAATTCTATGTAAGTCGGACCTTTATATATGTAAACATATGTAAATTTCTGTGCATTAAGTGTATTTAATATTTTTTGCATATCGACTTGCTTTACTTGTTCGTCCTTACTTTCTCAAGTTAAATCTCTTGAGCACTAAGAAATACTCCAAATTGAGAGAATGGAGCAGGTAAAATCCAGACTTCATATGTTTCCTAGCAGAACCTCGGAAGTAAGAATTACTTAACGAGGGGAACTCCACGTGGGAAAAACCTACAAGCGTCTATTCCAATAGACTACTACTTTATACCTACCACAGTTTGCTTGAAACCCACTAACTTTCTACACCAGGATCCTTGGATCTTACAATTACATATTATATATATATATATATATATATGGAGAGAGAGAGAGAGAAGTTATGAGAGGTAATGGTGTCAGGTAATGCTGAGTAAGTGCTATAGATAGACCATAGTTAAGCTCCAGGTTCGGTGATTATGTGAATAAGGAGTCCAACTTAGGTTATGTATATATGCGTATGTATATATATATAATGTTTTTTTCAGAATGAGATAAAAAACCAAGGCTGTGAAGATTTTAGAACATTTATAAATGGAAGGTCTTACAGCTGTTTCCAGGATAATTATTATATCCCTTCAACGGAGGCGCAAGTAGAATTAATAATGGAGAAACGAAAATAAAACTTTGGAAACAGCCTAATGAGAGATAATTGAGAAAGACTTGAAAGTGAACGTATGATTGTAATTACATAAAGTAAAGTAAATATAACAAATAATCCAGAATCCTTGTCCGGTACCGGATCAATCCCAAAATGTGCCAGCCGCGAGGCTAAGCATCCCTGAAAGTTTCACCCGAATCCATCAAGCGGTTCGTGAGATATCTTGTCCACAGACAAACAAAGTAGGCTGAAAACAATACCTCCGCCTTCCCTAAGGTGGAGCTAAAACACTAACAAGTAGTAAAAGCAATACACTTCTCATATAAACACACGACATCAGGAAGTGTAGAATTTACAGAATAAAAAGCAAAAACCTTTAGAAAAAGAATTAGAAGACTTTGCTTCAACCGATTCCTCTAATCAATAGCTGATAGTCAAAGTTTAGATCGGCCAAAATCCTGAAATCTAAATGAAGCGAAACACAAACAGGCTTTGTTAAAGTGATCAGAAGGTATGGCAATTTTGGAGCCGATTCATACTGCCATTGCAAAGTCTTTTGAGGAACAAATAAACATTGAATCAGAGTCTGCATTTAGTGAAGGATGACTTAGGAACTTCAAGTCTCATCATGTTATGGTAGTTTGATATCACCGAACAAAAATTGGCCGGCTGGTACACAAGCATCAATAAAATATAATAAATCTACAAAAAATTGTAAATGAGTTTGATCTTTCAGCCAATCAAAATTTAAAATGGTGATAAAACAGGGGTTTATAGGAAGTATTTACAAGATAAATCTTTGGCCGGAAACCAAGAACAAAATGCTAACAATGTTTAAGACTAATAAAGAATTAACCGTTCTGACATGTGCCAATAATTCATGTCTATAACGAAAGTTAACGTTTTGGTAATTGGCACATTTAAGTGCACACGGCCTTTTAACAAAATTGTAGACTTGCGTGGGGTTTGCAAAACTCAAGAAAGTGCTTGACTGGAGAAAAAGAAACAATTTTCATGATTTCTTACTTCATACTTTTGTTGCACTCGTTCGTCAGAGCTTATGACTTTGAAGAAGCCTGAAAAAAGAAGGGTCTGCTATTCCTGGATATCGGTGGAACACACCCACATGAATGAAACTCACCGTCTGATTGTAGCAGTATTTGTGCATGCGATTTGCTATGAAACATAATAGACCCTGACTCAATCCATGTTTCACTCACTGGGAACTCTAAATGTCATTATTTTTATAACGAGAATTACAACATTATACAGCTTTTACGTTCAAAAGGACTTGTGACTTCATGGTAAATAGGCAAGCCTGAAATATTTTTAAAAAACTTGGCCAAGTTATGCACGAACATTAAGATTTAGAGTGTGATGAAGAT
Source organism: Octopus sinensis (assembly GCF_006345805.1). Lineage (NCBI taxonomy): Eukaryota > Metazoa > Mollusca > Cephalopoda > Octopoda > Octopodidae > Octopus > Octopus sinensis. The sequence goes on from NC_043009.1 coordinate 65,155,942, forward strand.
GAAGATTTTTGAAGGATTCCATAGAATGTAGAGGATATCAGAAATGCAAGAACTGGTGGAACCTGTTCACAATTATATCTACAAGACAGTCTTCGATGCAAATATTATTTTGCTGGCTTAGAAGAGTGGATACGGACCCAAGATTATGTTGAAGTTGCAACCATTTTCACTGATCGAGAAATCATTCAATTTCTTAGAAAATAGAACAGAGTTGTTCAGAAAATCTGGTGTGTATTAGGCAACAAAGTTGAGGAAAACATATTTTAGACAATTGCAGAAAAATGCATTGAAAGATATTTTAAAGACAATATTATACACCGAGAGAAGATATACTGGGCTATAGGAAAGAACAACGAAACGGTCAATAAGTATGTAGAAGAGAATCATAGATTCAGTTTACGATCTTTTATGCTTGAACACTTGACTGAGAACAATGTTATCACAAATATATTACAAAGTCGAAAACAAGATAATGTACCAAAATATTTCAAGAAAGCCAGAGAAACGCTAAGGAGTGCAGCAGATGCACTAAAAGCTCCGAGGTTATAAACAAGAACCAACACAATTCGTGCAAATGAACGAATTTTTATTTGTTTTTTTTTATTTCGTATTTTATATTTTGCATTTCGTTAATATGCTAAAAATAAATAATCGATTTGTATAGAATAGCATCTGTTTTCATTTGCTTATTAGATTATTTTTAAAAAATGTTCATTTTTAAATAGGATTTCAAACTTCACAAACACATTCTTTCGTTGTAATAAATATTTGTTTTCAATTTTTTTGTGAAGTGTTCAATTAATTTTCCTTTAAAATTGCTTATTTTGATGAATAAAGTAGGCCGCCGTTCTTCCTGATGAATGATTTAAGCAAGTTTAACAGGACACCGCTTCTTAACTTCTCCTTAATTCCATTATAGCGTTATATTTGAAATTTAAAAATGCTGCTCGAGAATAAGGCAAAAATTTAAAGATAAGGTGAGACCCAAGATACGCACACACACACACACACACACACACACACACACACACACACACACACACACACACACACAGACACACACACACACATACGCACACACACACACACACACACACACACATGTATATATAGAAGGCAGTTATGAGTGTGCGTATCAACTTTAGAACTTAAAAATACCAAAGGGGGATAAAGTTAGATATTTTACATTTTGCAACTGTTTATGTTATGTATAGGAAACTCTATCGTATGTAAATGCACGCACACACACACATAAATACTTGCATGTCTACACATACATATATACATACATACATGCATGCATGCATACATGCATACATAAATACATGCATACATACATACATGCATACATACATGCATATATACATATATACATACATATATGCATATATACATACATACATACATACATGTATACATACACGCATACATAGATACAAACATAAATGCATGCATGCATACATACAAACATACATACATACAGGCATACATACAAACATATATGCATAGATACATGCATACATACATACATGTATATGTATATGTATATATATTATATATATATATATATATATATATTATATATATATATATATTATATATACATGCATACATGCACACATAGTGGCTGCCCCCTCGTTATCGAGTAAGGCCATTGCACAAAGCTTAATCAATGTTGTTATCGTGCAATGCCTGTGCAAGAAGATTTTTTTTAAAGTGAGTGCACTAAGTCAATCCCACTCACTAAGCAACAGCAGCCATAATCCGAAAAGAAGAACAAGTCAACATCATCGGTAACCACTGAGCCGCAGGTTTTATGTCGGAGTTATCCAAGTTATCTGAGTTACCTTCTCCTAGAAGGATGCCCTAACAAAAGCTAGGAACCCTTCACTCCAAATGGTTTAACCGCACGATCGGGTATTCAGTCCGATTATTTTTATGTCCCCGCGCATGATACAGCCTTAAGGCATTTATTGGATGGCCGTTGACTCTCAAGAGTTCCTCCACCCTTTGACGGGTTTTGTTTTACATCCCGCAGGGTGACCAATAAATACCCTCATCACCAAGCAAGCTTGGTGGGGTTGCCGGTTTTGTCGCCGACGACGCGACGATGCAACAGGTTGTACTGGGTTACATGTTACCAGTAGCACTCGAAAGTGACCTGACATACATACATGCATCCATCCATACATGCATACATACATACATACATGCATACATACATACATACATACATACAAACATAAGTACATACATATATATATATACATACGTGGAGGCACAATGGCCTAGTGGTTTCGATTCCCAGACCGGGCGTTGTGAGTGTTTATTGAGCGAAAACACCTAAAAGCTCCACGAGGCTCCTGCAGGGGGTGGTGATCCCTGCTGTACTCTTTCACCACTCTTTCTTCCACTCTTTCTTCTGTTGGCCTGCTCGCTTAGCCAGTGGGGTGGCGTCATTCGAAGGCTAAAACAATGCGAACGCATTGTGACCAGCGATGTGTAACTGCATCTGATGGACTGGTCGATGATGGTGATATATACATACATTCATACGACTCTGAGACAGCAATAGTCGTCACAGTGGACGAGGCCTTCATCTTCCTGACCGAAGAAGTCACGACAGAAGCCACAACTCAATGAAGTGCATGTTCATTGTTTTTGTCGTCACCCGCGGTGTTGTACATCGAGACTTGGTCCCCAGGGTCAGACTGTAAATCGAGAGTTCTACTGTGACGTTTTGAAGCGTCTGGGGGAGGTCATTCAGCGAAAAATCGGATTCTTCACGACGATAATGCATCCTTTTCTACACTGGACACAAGTCCCGAAATTTTTAAGCGAGTGATGGTGCCATTCTGTTAGATCGACTCCAGTGCGCAAATGGTACTTAAGTTATTGACCCCGAAAGGATGAAAGGCATCCTGACACTGAGCTCTCGTCACACATGAGTTTCTCCCCCAAAACAATATGGTATTACTTCCACATCCGCCCTATTCTTCAGATTTAGCATCTGCAGACTTCCATCCCTTATCCAAGATGAAAGATGCAGCTGAAAAGTCACCGTTTTAACACTGTTCTCGAGCTGTTGTAATACTGCTTCCGTATATATAATTAATATATTTACACAAAGACACAAATGTACTCGTACGTACATAAAAACGAATCGCCGTAAACATTGTAGAAATTCGGCAAAGAAATGAATTTTCGGGATGTAGCCTGGAGGGTTTTTTTGTAGTAATCGTTTGGACTTTGTGAACACATACCAATTGTTTTTATAACATTTTTAACGCTTTGAATTAAATGTGACCATTTTGCGTTGAGTCTGCAGTTTGAATCACTTTAACCAAATTTTAGCAGGCCGGTTTTGATCATCACGATACATCGCCAGCGACTCCCTGAAACTCTTCCCTGAAATCCCCGTTGAGAAATCTATATATATAAAACTCAACTTGTGTGTCTGTGTGTGTATCTGTGTTTGTGTCTGTGTGTTTAACTTTTGGATCTACCAAGTTTCATTATTAAGGATGGAAAGTAGTGTGTAGCAAATCTTTATATATAAAGCTGAAGTTGTCTGTGTGTGGCAGGTTTGGTAGCCTTCAACTAATACTATCTCCTTCGAGATCCTGCAGCGCAAGTTGACCAAAATTGAGAGTATGATAGAAGAAGGCTTGCTTTTCATTCTGTAGAAGATAAAATTAAAATCGGACCATGTTAACACAAAAAATTATTTACATCAAAAAGGTGCTTTTTTTCTATGAAAATCCCTATTTTTACTGCTGTGTCACCATTTTTCGGTGTATTTCAACTGGAAAAATGTTCACTTGAAGAGAATAACAAGTTGTATAATGCAAAAATTCAAATTCTAAAGGGTCGAAACAAACCCAAGCAACACCGGGTGATACTGCTAGTATATATATATATATATATATATATATATATATATGTATATATGTATAAGTATAGTATAAATATTGATATGGATGTATATATATGTATATAAATATATATGTGTGTGTAGTATGTGCAAAAGGTGTGTTCAGTTCTCTATGTGTATTACTGTTCCTCCGTAGCGAGTGAGCACGCGGACTCAAGTGTCGAGCAGGAGTAAGACACAGACATAAACACAGACACGCGCGCACACGCTCACACACACACACACACACACACACGCGCGCGCAGTCACACACACACACACTCACGCACACCCCCTCCACAGATAACCCACATACAAACATACACCAAAAAAAGAGAGAAAATGAAAATAAGAATCTTGCTATAATATATGTCTGTGTGTGTGTATATATATATACATATATATATATGTATGTATATATATATATATGTATATATATTTGTATGTATGTGTGTGTGAATATATACTTTTATATGTATGTGTGTATATATATATATATATATATGAATGTGTATATATGTATATATATATATATTTATATCTAAGTGTGTGAGTACATATATATATATATATGTATAGATGTATGTCTGGTATATATATATGTATATATATATATATATATTTGTTTGTTGTGGGAATGTATACATTTATATGTATGTGTATGTGTG
>NC_043009.1:65163022-65170522 GCF_006345805.1 Octopus sinensis
GTTTACAAACAAAAACCCACCTGCACCCGTTTTTAACCTCATCCATATAGGAATGAGAACCCAAGTTCGAAATTTCCCCAAGACACCTGATGAAGGCTGGAGGGTATATCAGCCGAAATGTTGTGTTAACAACAAACAAGATGAGGAAAAATATCAGTCAAATGTAAATAGTGTATATAATTCCTCATCTCCAAAATATAGAACTACATTGGCAGTGTTTGCTGAGACGTTGTCATGTTGTCGAAGTGCGGGTCTTCGATTGAGCAATGCCAGATAGCAGGTTTTCAAAGCATCATATACCCGCCGCAGTTGTTATGCATAACGGTTAACGTTCACAGCATGACCGTCTGGGTCAAACTCATAGTGTAACACCGCATCGCGATTCCACCAAACGCATAACATGACCTTCGATTCAAAATACCCTCGCTTGACAACTGGTTCTGAAGCCTGGTTGGAACGAAGCCACTGATTTTCCTTCTTAGGATTACAAAAACAGATCCATTTTACATCTTCAGTTGCAATTCGACGCCACAAGCGGACATCACGATGATTTGCTCGCAGTTTGCAAATATCCACACGTCGTCGACGTTGGTCATTGGTCAGTTCATGAAGGAACATCTCGACAGCGTCTGTTCACAAGGCCGAGATTATGGCCGTGGCGATTAATGGGGCTTTGTGAAGGATCAAGTTCTGCTGACAATGTACGAGTGTTTGTGCTTGACTGTTGGTCAACCGTTTCAAGGAAGCCCCATTTCTACAATAGAAGGTCTTCCTGAACTTGGTTTATCTTTGAGGTTAGTGTCACCTTCCTTGAAGCGTGTGAACCAGGTTCGGGCCATCCAGATAGTTAATTCTTAGACTCAGTCTTTGTCCTGCGGGTTGCGTAAAATGGCTCTCATCACAATTATTTCACCGTTCAATATTAAAAGCTGTAAAATAAAGAATAAACAATTAATGTTTATGTGTTACATATATGTATAAAGAATAAAGAATAAACAATACAGCAACGACTGGAGAAAAAAGACATGTATCTAGTTAATGATATAACATGGAGATACAAGTTGCCAAAAATCATGAGTGAAAATCCGGAAAAATCTTTGAACTGAAACTGTTAATAAAGACGATAATAATAAGGATAATCACAATAGTAAAAACTCTTTTTAATTTTGGCGAAAGACCAGAAACTTTGAGAAGAAGGAGACGAAGAAGTGACAAAACATTTCTTTTCTCTCCAATCAACATCATTGCCTGCTCTTGTATCGATTGCCAAGATTTGAAAGAACACCAAATAGAACGCATTCCAATCTTCTAGAATACGTCAGAGTAAGCTGGAAAGACAGCGAAAATGTTAGGCGCGTCATTTCAGTCACAATATAGACGTTTCGTTATTTGAAAGTTTGAACATTAGAACATGTGTGAGTATATACATACATATTGTATATATATATATATATATATATATATATATTATATATATACTAATATTGAGGGGTCAGCAAAAGAAATGCATCACCACATACCGAAGTTCAGAAATAGCAGCCAAAATCTAAGCCATTTCTTCTACGTAAAAAAGGGTCTACCAGAGAAACCATAATACTTGAATCTTATTCATCCAGGCAGAGGGTAACGTAACGAAAATCAATCAATATCCGATTATCCATAATCTGGCGGTACTAGCATTAGCGACCGTTACATTGAAGGAGTCATTCTAATGTCTTAGTACCTTCGGATTATTGCAGAAAATCCATACTGAAGAGGAATGTGGTTAGTAAAGTTTATATTTTTGGATATTCTTTACTTGAATCCTGATTCCGAAACGCGCGTCTATGGATAATCGGATATTGATTGATTTTCGTTACGTTACCCTCTGCCTGGATGAATAAGATTCAAGTATTATGGTTTCTCTGGTAGACCCATTTTTAAGTAGAAGAAATGGCTTAGATTTTGGCTTTTATTTCTGAACTTCGGTATGTGGTGATGCATTTCTTTTGCTAACCCCTCAATATTAGTATTACTAGAATTTACCGTATAACGGTCCTGTTTTCATACCGAATTCTACTTGGTGAAATTTATTGATTACTTCGTAATTAATTAGTTTTACCTTAATTGCTATATATATATATATATATATATATATATATATATATATATATATAGTTAATCCAAACAAGAAAACACAAAAAAACACAGCAACGCGAGGACGTGGAACAAATAAAGTATTATTGGACGCTCAGGAAAGAAGGGAAGAAGGAGGGTTTAACGTTTCGAGCGGAGCTCTTCGTCGGACACATAGGAGAAGGAAAGATCCCGAGAAGGGAAGACAGAGGAAAAAAATCGCTGGCGGTACTCACGAGGTCACATATATATAGGGAGAATTCACAAAAAAAAAAAGCAAAAGACGAAGACAGGTGGTGTAGAAAACAAACAGATGCATTAGTACAACGCTCTGGAAGTGAAAAAGTCTTTAACGTTTCGAGCCTACGCCCTTCTACAGAAAGGAACACAGAAAGAAACAAGGAGAGAAAATAAAGAATGTGTAGTGGCTAGCGATCTATCATGGCGAATGACGGACGGAAGAGTACAGCTGCATCCACAATTTGCAGTGGGGTTATAGTTGAGTGCCTGAATAACACCTAAGTTTCATCAGAGCTTCAAATATGAAGTGCAATTTATTTGGGAAAACGCATAAGCTCGTGAATACGTGCATACTTACATACGTACATACACACCACAACATGCACGCATGATAATTCCATTCTTGTTAGCAGAGGCCTCATACACTTCCACCATTCTGCACCACGCAAAGTTTTCTTTCTCAGGGTCCTCTGCTTCATGTTTTTGATATTATCGCTCCATCTTCTTGTTTGTCGCATGCGAGACCCTTCACTGACCCCGCAAACTTCAGAAGATGCGGTAACAAAGTTTAGTTCAAATATTACAGCAGTTTTTCTCGTCTGGTCCTCAATACCAAATTGTGATCCGCTTGCATCTCCTCCATGATAGAATTGTTCGTTGTGCAGCCCACCCAACTGCTCCACAGTGCTTACGTCATTTCCAACGCCCCTCGCTTCGTGTCGGCCAACCTATAAGCGTTACTGACCAGATCAAGGTTTTTACAAGTTCCAGCTGGAGCATCGTAAGTTGTTTTTACGGAACAAATTACAAGACATTTTTTTTTACCATGGACGCAGGCGTGGCTGTGTGGTAAGAAGCTTGCTTGCCAGCTTCCCAACCACATTTTCCCGAGTCTAGTCTCATTAGGTGACACCTTGAGCAAGAGTTTTCTACTATAGTCACGGGCCGAGCAAAGCCTTACGAGTAGATATGGAAGAAGGAAACTGAAAGAAGCCCGTCGTATATATATATATATATGTATGTTTTGTGCGTGTTTGTTTGTGCGTGTGTCTTTGTGTGTGTGTGTTTGTGTGTGTCTGTGTTATGTGTGGGTGTCTTTATAGTTTTGTTTGTCCCCCACCGCCTCTTAACCGGTATTGGTTCGTTTATGTCCGTGTAACTTTAAGTACTAGGCTTATAAAAATAAGTCCCGGGGTCGATTCGTCTGACTGAAAGTCTTCAAGGTGGTGCCCCAGCATGACCGCAGTCAAATGACCGAAACAAATAAAAGAATAAACGAAAAAAAAAAAAAACTCAAACTGTCAATCTGAATGAAAACTAGAAATTAGAATAAGTTTATTTCTGGATTCAAAAGTTATATTCTGAGAAATTTTATGCATAATTAAGTTTTAGTATACAATTATACTGTAGACAAGCACTTGGACTTCGTTAGCTTTTAAGTCATAGGAAGGATAAGGATAATCGCATGAGGACGAATTTTGACTGCGACGTATTTCTTTAATATATGTGTAGTTTACAACGCAGAGCGCATATTGTCTCTCAATTCTAGCGTTTGGAAAGTTATTAGCCAACAGAATTTATGCCTGATTATATACACGTTCAACACGTCATCTATATAGCTAGAAATAAATTCATTTGCGCGAAACAGGCCTGTTAACACTGATTAAATAGTGGCAGCCAGGTTAACTCTGTGTCAGAGCAGCCAACTGTCGCTGATGATTCTCATAGCTTATGAAATGAAATTCGCACGACAAAGGTATTTGCTGATATTTCATTCCATATTTCTTTGAATGGTAAATCTTGTGTTTGAACTCGCCGTTATTTCACACAGGTTTTTGTCATAGATTGTTTTTTTTTTTTTTATCTAATTTAGTAAATACTGAGGAATATTTGTGAATTATACCCGAATCAATTAGACGCAATTATACCGCATGTCGTTTTTATCGAGTTTATCATATATACGCACACGCACACTCATACATCTTCGTACGTGGACACACACTTAAACACACACTTATACATATATGGATATATATAATACATACATTCATGCGTAGGTATATATATCCACACACACACACACACACACACCACACACACACATATATATATATGTACAGAAAAATTTAGATTTAGATTAATATGGTACTTAAGTTAAAGGCACCAGAATTGTGTATGGTATTATCCATATAAATATATATGTGTATATATATTATATATATATATATATATATATATATATATATATATATATGTATATACAAACATGCATACATACATATGTGTGTGTAGTTATGAGTGAACGTGGGTGTATAAGACGAGTTCCTGCACAGTTTCGTCTACCGCATTCCACACACAACAGTTAGTGAACCTGAAACGACGTTAGAAACTCGATTTCGAGTATCAATAACAGACTTGTGGCTTGTTCAGCAAACCATTTAGAAGTCTGGACATCGAACGCACTTCCTCTCCGCTCCATCTAAATAGAACGTGGAAGAATCAGAAGAGTCCGACCAAATACGCGTAATCGCATTTTAAGAAATCTATTTAATACCGATCAATATGTTGGAAACGTCTAAGCTTGGCTGAGAGGCTGCTACATCCATCCATTTTATTACCGATTCCTACACCGTCTTAACGTACATATATGATAACGATCCGGCTGTAATGAGGGCGATAATTTTGGTCATTCAGGCCCTGTTTGGGAAAATCCACCATCAACCTTAAAGCTTCGTTTTTACTACTATTTAGCTAAATTGTTTTTCGGATAAAGGGACATATATCCAAACCACTCTGTTAAAATCGGATTAATACCCGGTGTTATTTGGCGAAACTGTTTTTTCTTTCTCTTTCTTTTGCAGGCAGAAAACTACAGAATACGTGGGTGTCTCTTTCTCAAGCAAAGAACCACACTCCTTTGTTTCGCATTGCTATCATGTATATTTCTGTAACTGGATTCAACCCTTAAATGCGAACTCATTTTGACAGCATTTGTTGATGTACAAGTTTGCATTATTTTTGTTGTTGGTATCTTTGTCCATGCTACGTGCATTGAGTATATCTGAGCTTCCTTGTATCCGTTTCTTCCATTGCCATTTTTCCTGTTCATTTCTTTTCACTTCGTTTTCATGTTGTCGAAAATTATTTAAACATTTTCTTTTGAGAGAGAGCATATCCTGTACTATTCTTTTTTTGTGCTTGTTCCTCTTACTGGCTCTCAAGCAGAATAGACTGTAACTACCAGAAAACTTTCTAGAAAAATAATGTCGGCAAGACGTATGTTTATGTCTACCCAAGGTGTTGGAAGAGACACCCACGTGTTCTGAAGTTTTCTGCCTACAAAAGAAAGAGAAAGAAAAAAAAAACAAAACAGTTTCGCCAAATAACACCGGGTATTAATCCGATTTTAACAGAGTGGTTTGGATATATGTCCCTTTATCCAAAAACACACATGAATAATAATACTAATACTAATAATAATAATAATAATAACAATGATAACAACGATATGGAGGATGATGACGATAATAATAAAAATAATAACAACAGCAATAATAGTAATAATTGTGAGCTTGCAGCATATCAAATGTCTTATCACCACTCTGCTCATCAATATTCTGTTGGTTTGTTGCAAGTTCGTTCGTTATCTTCATCCTCTCTCTCTATCCTCTCTCCCCCTCTCTATGCCCACATGATCACTCAAACTCACCCCCTCACTATATCTCTTACTCTAGCTTCTCCCTCTGTTCTCCATATCTCCTCTTGTTTTCGATCACCTTTTTTTCTTTGTGATGCATTCGCCTTTTCTCTGCTGTTTGTTTCTGTTTGTCTTATATTTCCTTCCATCTTTTGATATCTTTGCTTATCACTCGAGTCGTTAGTCTTTTCATCTCATGCTAGCTTCTTCTTTAATCTTCTTCTTCTCCCTCTTCTCTGCTCTCAACGACAATTCCAGTGACAGCAACAACCACAAAAATAATCACCAACGAAAAACTTCCCATCATCACCTGTACCGGGAGCACTACCACCGCTACCAATACCACACCACCAACACAACTACCATCACCACTACCACTATACTACCACTAAACACTATACTACCATCAAACACCAGCCTAGGTACAAAACCAGCATCACTATCACCCACCATCACCACCATTACCACCACCACCACCACCTCAATCTTGGGGTCATGGTTTCAATTCCGGGTGTTGGGCCGGGTAGTGCGTTGCGTTGTGTTCTTCAGTAAAGCACTTCACCTCACGTTACTCTGCGATCTCTTCGACACCCGACGAGAGGTACACCGAGCACCTGTTCAGGCAACGTCGATTTGATGGAGAGAATTGGCTAACGAGAGGCACGAAACTTTGATCCGTCACATACAAGGCGGTCAGCTGGCAGAAACGTTAACGCGCCTGGCGAAATGCTTAGCAGTATTTCGTCTGTCGTTACGTTCTGAGTTCAAATTCCGCCGAGGTCGATTTTTGCCTTTCATCCTGTCGGGGTCGATTAAATAAGTGCCAGTTACGCACTGAGGTCGATGTAATCGACTTAATCCGTTTGTCTGTCCTTGTTTGTCCCCTCTATGTTTAGCTCCTTGTTGGCAATAAAGAAATAAGAATGCATCACATACACATACACGCATACAAACACACATACACACACACATACATGCACACATTTATAATTCGTGTATGAAAGTGGGCACACATACATTATATATTCGAAAGACAGAATGAACAAACAAAGAATATGGTTTCACTTTAGAGCTTTTCATTTATAATTTAAACATAATTTCAGAATTGTTTGAATAAACATGGAATTAAGATGTTATGCATAAAGTGTTCTACAGCTGTTTCTAAAATAGCTGTTTATATGGTACATACGTATGTGCGTGTGTGTAACTTTCATTTTGGTATGTGGGTGTTTTCTGTCTGACACAAAGAATCTGAATATTTAAAAAATTTCTATAAGGATGCAGATTTTCTGGCCAATTAAGAAAACCATAATCGATTTTGTTTTTCAGAAACCAGTGAAGAATTTTACGAGCATTTAAGTCATTTGTCTTTTATTTCTTATCTGTTTCAGTTATTGGATCACGGTTTTGCAACGGAACCATCAGATTGAATCGGTGGGTAGTGGAGA
>NC_043009.1:65175522-65200522 GCF_006345805.1 Octopus sinensis
GTATGTGTGTGTGCATGTATAGTCATCTATACCTGAATGCGTGTATGCATATGTATACAAGATTACACATGCTTGCATCATCTACTTATACAGACGAACGTACACAAACACACATTCCGCGCATGTACCACACGTACACACACATCCTCACACACGCACACACACACACGCACGCACGCACACACACACACACACATTAGTACTATGTTCTTTTCTCCGATCTCAGGACTTATTGCAATCTTCGTTCCAGTTAAAACTTAGCAGCCAAAATGAAGTAATCATGTCTTTTGGAAATCTTTCTTTTCAGCGCTTGTCTTGATGTGATCTCTCATCTATTTCCTGTATTTCATTATGGAACTGATGGTTTCGTAATAATCTATTGGGTCTTCAAAGTCTATTACGATTTATTTCTACTTTTTGGGTTTTTTCTCTTCTCTCTTCTTTTTTCCCCACTTTTTCTTATTTTTTCCACTTTTCTTTATATATTTCGTTCTTCCTACTCCTATTAGCATATCTCTTTTGTTTTTTTAAATTCTTTCCGTATGTAACAACATAAATACACACACATATATACATATCTATGTATGTATGTATATATATACATATATACATATATATGTACATACATATATATATATGCATATATGTATATATGTATATATGTATATATGCATGCATGTACACCTGTATACATACGTATATATATATAATTATATATATATATATATATATATATATATATATATATATACGTATGCATTTATGGATGTATGTATGCATGTATGCATGGATATATACATATACACGTGCATATGCAAATAAACATGTATCCTTTGCTATGATGAAGGTGTGCGTGTAAACAAATTTAAATAGTCATTTTTTTACGCATATAGATAGATAAATAGATATTACTCTACCTCCGGTATACGAGTACTGTTTTTTTCACCTTGTTTCACATATATGTGCCTACTCTAGAGAAATAGATAGATAGATAGATAGACAGACAGATAGAGTGAAAGACAGATAAATAAATAGATATGCGTGTATATGTAAATATAAATATGCTTGTTTCTATTATTTAAACAGTCGTTTTGTAAGTATATATTTATGTGTGTGTGTGTGTGTGCGTCTGTGTGTGTGTGTGTGTATGTGTGCGTGCGTGTATATATATATTTATATGTACATAAGTATATATGTCGAAATATATATATATAAGTCTATGTATATATATATATGTATATATATGTATATATATGTATATATATATATATGCAAGTATTCACACGCGCCCATACACATATTAAGAAACACATACGTTGTATATATACATGCTCACGCTTATAAAATAAATTAACAGCAGCGTGTGAAAGATTATGAAGCATCTCTTTCTGAAATCCATTTAAGATTGTAAATTACAGATTTATATCCACACAAGACAATTCCTTTTGGTGAACCAGGTTTCTCAGTGATGGCCTATCCAAACACTTTACCTATCAACAAAAGTGATTCCGATCTTTTTTTTCTTAAAAAATTCTTTTTACTGAATTTTTAACATCAGCTTATTGAAGTATTTCAGACGAACGTCCTGAAAGTTTCAAGAATAAGGAATGTACACATTCAATGATATATTAGGTTTCATCCAACCATATCTTATATTAAAGGTTCTATTGGAGAAGGATGTCTTTTATTTTGCTGAACGTGAATGATTGTAGATGTTAATAATAACGGTTTTTGAATGTTCTTACAGTGAATACTATTTAATTTGTTTTCAAAGCCATTGTTGCATGTTGTTTCTCTGTGTGCATCTGCTTTCCAATGAGATAATAGTTTGTCTGAGCAGATGGGTGACGGACGAAGTTACAAGTTGATGTTGGTGTGTATTATGGGGCTGCATCAGTGTATACTTTCAAGTGCATGTGTGTGACTCAAGAAGCAATATTTTCTGGGCAGGAATAGTTGACTTTATAGTCATCAGTGAGGAATAGTTGAATGCATTATCGTCCCGGTAGGAAATGTCTTACTAGACACAGAAAGTTCCAGGGGATATTAATGAGCACGTTCAATTTGATGAATAAAACCAAGGTACCATCTTCTTTCTGTATACTTTGAATGTGGACCGTGATTTCAGGACAAAACTTTACGTGAAAGTCATTACTACTGACCATGTTAAATTTGACCTCAGTCAAAATTTTCAATACCTCGTTGGTAGAAATCACCCGTTTCGATTCGAAAAATTGATCCAATCAAGTTCTCTATTCTGCATCAGTATTGAACGAAACTACGCGCATAGCATTTGAAAAAGATCGAAAGAGGTGGAAATCCGTTGGTGCCAAATCAGGTGAGCACGGCGGGTGTAGCAGCACTTTCCAGCTATGCGTATGAATGGCTTCCTTGATCATATTGGCGATATGAGGGCGGGCGTTGTCGTACAACAGAAGAGTTTCATGCTGACGATTAGGTCTTTTCTCTTGAATAGCCGTGTTGAGTCGTTCCAGATGTTGAACAGAGTTCCGCGTTGACCGTTTGGTTCCGTTCAAGCAATTCGTAATGGATAATCCCTTCCCAGTCCCACCATATGCACAGCATCGATTTGCGCGGATGAAGATCTTGTTTCATGCGCGGTGTCGCTTGTTTACCGAGGCTAAGCCATTCCTTACACTGCTTCATATTGATGTACAAACACCATTTTTCGTCGCCAGTAACGATTTGGTAAGGAAATCGTTGCTTGTGGCCATGAGTTGAGCGGTGACGAGCAAGCAAATCAGCGGAGATTGTAGTTCGTTGATTTTTGCTGTTGTCACTTAAAGCATGCCCCATACTTCTAAATCTTTCCCATCGAGTGAAGACGGTTCTCTATAGAAGTGTGAGAGCATTCCCTTTTCTCTGCCAGTTTTCTTGTCGTTTGACGAGAATTTTCGTGTAAAAGTTGGTTTAATCGCTCTTCATCGAACTCAACTGGACGGCCAGGACGAGGTGCAACTTTGAGGTAAAAAATTGCATTTTTGAACTTGGCCTACCAATCACAAGCAACTCTTTATATACAGCACCCTCTCTATCTACAGCACAAATGTTGCAAGCAGCTTTTGCGGTCTTAGAACCTTGATTAAAAGCAAAAATAGGTGTCGAAAATACTCGTTTTCCTTAACTTGACATTCCATGTTAATGATCTGAAAATAAACAAAAATTAACTAGAACAAAAAAAGAAAAATAGATACCAAAATGATTCAAAAATAGAATTCTCGAAAAAAAATAGATTCCAAAATTTAAAAATGCGATAAATTCCAAAATTAAAAAAAAAATAGGGAGAACTTAGTTGCCAACCCAATATATAAATGTTGAAATGTTGCTGAGAGTTGTCGGTTTCGTGTGAGTCAGTACATTGGACGATTAGGATGAAATAAAGAGTAAGTTAAGGAGGGGTGCAGATAATCGAATGTTACATATGTTTCTTTTGTATGGCAGATTTCACTTATCACAGGAAAAACAGAGTTGGTTCTGTAAGTTCTCTAGAAATGTGAATTCAAGTCAAAATCACATTGTAGTTGATTTGCTTCAGGTCCCATTACTATAAATATTTATATAAGTTGGTAAATACATGGCAAGATGTATGTCTTCAAATACCGCAGAGTATCACTGCTCCATGTCAATCTTGATTTTACTTTCATTCTGGGCGGTTTCATACCAAACCTGACTTGAGTGATAGTCTCATACTACTGACCTTTGGTTCTCCATATAAAGCATTCATTTATCTTAAAAGAACATTTGTAGATTAAGATCTAGCAATAAGTATTATTTCACGCATTTCTTTCATCAGGAGTAGATTCTTTCCTTTTGTTTTGCAGGAAACGTTTACTGTTGTAGTCTGAAATAATATCAAATAAATATTTGTTGCGTATTTTGGAGCGAAATAACTGGCAAAGAGAGATGTACCCTGTGATATATGTATGTCATGCCACTGAAAACACACGCACACACTCATGTTAGCTGCTTGCTTCATGTATGTATATGTATGTATTTATAGATATTTACATATATATATATATATATAACACATAATGTAATATACAATATATATATATTATATATGTACATATATACACATATATATATATACACACATTTATATGTACGTGTGTATGTATGCGTGTGTGCGAAACAGCTGGTTTAAACATGTTAAAATGATGACACGTCTGTGTTTAAGTTTTATTGTTTTTATCAAATTATTTACTTGAATCCTTAGGAACTATTAGGAGCAGCTGGTTTGTACACACACACACACACCACACACACACACATATATATATATATATATATATATATATAATATATATATACATATATATATATACACACATATATACATATATACATATATATACACACATATATACATATATATATACGTATGTATATAAATGTTCGTGAGTATATGTATGTGTACATAGGTGTTTATACACGTAAACGCATAGTCACTCACAATGTATACACATGTAGGTGTATGTATGTATGTATGTATGTATATATATATATAATATATATATATATATATATATATATATATATATATATATATATATATATATATATATATATATATATATCAGATAGCATATACAATCGGTGCTGCCCAATGCCGAGTATGTTAGATTCTGTTACAGTTAATGACTTTAAGCTAAATTTTATCGAGTGATTTTACTCTGTAATGCTATTTGAGTATGTTTGTTTTTCATACATACATACATACATACATGCACACACACACACACACACACACACACATATATATATATATATTTGTGTGTGTGTGTGTGTGTGTGTGTGTGTATATCTGTAGTTGAAGATTTTTCAGATTTCTAAGATGTATGGAAGCTTTTGTAGCTGTACTTGTTGATAATTTTAATGTTATGACTAAGAAAATATCTTCTTCACGTTTTATGCCATACGTTTTCTTGTAATTTTAACTTTTTTGTTGAATTTAATGTGTCTGCTGAGTTTTCAGGGTCCCTCATGTGTCATAAAACGATTTTAGATAATTAAACATTTTCCTTAAAATGAACTCCATATTTGTTACTTCAGCAGAATTCTGGTGTAATTGAGAGGACCATCGATTGCAACCGCTCGATATAGTGTTCGACTCTCATAGTAGGATCTGCTCTTACTTCCTATTTCTTTATTGCCCACAAGGGGCTAAACATAGAGGGGACAAACAAGGACAAAGGGATTAAGTCGATTACATCGACCCCAGTGCGTAACTGATACATAATTTATCGATCCCGAAAGGCTGAAAGGCAAAGTCGACCTCGATAGAATTTGTACTTACCTTATGGTAATGCAATCTGTATGTGTTTATCTTTCTTATATAACTCTTTGTTTTTTTATTATAACCCTCAGGGACAGTCTCAGGGATAGTCTTTCAGATTTACTAGAATGCAACTGACATGTTCATAATTTTCTCTTGGATATCGCCTTCAAATATATTCAAGATTTCGGTCAAGCATGCACTCGTGGAAAAAAACACATTTATATTAAAATATTTCTCATTTATCAGCTTCGTACCAATACTAAGGAAAACATCCAGATTTTATTTTCTTAAAGACAAAAAAGTAATTATCAATAAATAGAATCTCAAAGGCTGGGGAAAAAATCAGCTTTAGAGATCACCTTATTAACATATTTAAATGTGGTTACATCAGAAACGGTCTACACGAAACGTTGTTATAATTCCGGTCATCGAAGTTTAACAAAAACTGTTTCTACATCTTCGGCACAGCATCACATACCTACATCGCAGAGAGAATTATATCGCGTAAGTGGTATAAAACTTAATATAAATCAAAGATTCACCTCTTAGAATTGTTTCTTGTAGTAGACAAGACATCGAGACATTTGTGCAAATGGAAAATCCTGATATATCAGCCTACGTTCTACTAATGTGATTGTTTGTCTCTGGCTGATAATGACAACAGCCACGAGTATATGACATGATTAATGGGAAATGTGAAATTCTAACTTGGATACCCAGGTCTGCCGAAACACGTATATGAAGACGAAATAAACCGGCGAATTATAAACCATTTGCATTTTGAGATACAATTCTGTTCTCAAATGCCACAGTCTCCTCTGTATAAGATCTGAATCGTTCAGTGAATGAAATTTCCTCAAGATTGAGTGTCATAGTGTTGTCAGGAGGAAGGAAGTGAACAGAATAAAAAAGAGAAGAGGAGAGACGTTCGATCTTGTTTCAGTCATATGACTGCGGCCATGCTGGAGCACGTTTTTAAGAGTTTTGGCTGAACAAATCGACCCAAGGACTTATTTCCGGTTTTAAATCTGGTTCTTCATCTTTACTGTTTTTGTTAAACCTCTGAGTTACTGGTGCATGAACAAACCAATAGGTGGCGTATAGAATTTCTCTGATTTGAAGCAATCAGTTGTTGGCTTTGTTATTTATTTATTTCTTTACTACCCACAAGGGGCCAAACACAGAAGGGACAAACAAGGACAGACAAACGGATTAAGTCGATTACATCGACCCCAGTGCGTAACTGGTACTTAATTTATCGACCCCGAAATGATGAAAGGCAAAGTCGACCTCGGCAGAATTTGAACTCGGAACGTAACGACAGACGAAATACGGCTACGCATTTCGCCCGGCATGCTAATGTTTCTGCCAGCTCGCCGCCTTTGGCTGTTTTATTTGAGTATGCAAAATAGGTTTTCTTTTCAACCGCCGCCATATTGTTGCACACCCACATTGGTCAATATATCCAATTCTTCCACTTTTTCCACCATTGACTTATTTTCATTTAAGAAATAGTTCCATGACCGTGTTCTATTGTACATACATACATACATACATACATGCATGCGTACCTACCTACCTACCTACCTACATACATACATACATACATACATACATACATAAATACACACATACATACATGCATACATACACACATACATACATACATTACATACATATAAGCACTTATATATGTATAAAGAAATATGTATGTGCGTGTATACAGACACATACATATATATGTGTGCGTGCGAATGTATACACCAAGGCACACGCACATATATATATGTGTGCGTATACACTTACGCACACACACACATATATACATTTACACACACACACACACACACATATATATATATATACATACATATTTATGCAAATACATACACATATATATATGTGTACATATAAGCCTAAAAGATCAGTCGCCGGATTCATAAAACTGAATTACATATAAGCAAGACATTGTTTGCCAGACGTTGTCTATTTGTCGGTTTGTCTCTCTCTGTCTGTGTGTCCGTGTGTCTGTCTGTCCGCCAGTTCGTCACTCGAAGTGTTATATATAATACCGTTGCATATAATCATCGATGCATATTTAATATCAGTGACGGTGTTAAGTTGTAAAGAAGAGTCAACCTCGTAATGGCAATGGCACCTATCAGAGGTCAGAAAGTTAGAGCCATCAGTGTAAGCAGAGCTGGACAACGAGAATACGTTCACACTTTACAGATATTATTGCTTAGAAAAGCGGGAGGGAAATGCTACTAAGGTTTTATTGTCACATTTTATTGTAGTAAAGCGAGAGAGAGAAAGAGAAATTTTTGCACACGTTCTACCCGCTCTCAGATCCGTCTATAGTAGATTACTAGCAGTTATAGCCCAGCGTTGCTCGGGCTGGTTTTCTTTTCGACCCTTTAGAATTGGAATTTTTGAAAAGTAAAAATTTTGCATTATGTAGCTTGTTATTGTCTTTAAGTGAACATTTTTCTGGTTGAAATACACAAAAAAATGGCGACACAGCAGTCAAAAAATTGTAAAAAATAGGGATTTTCATAGAAAAAAAAGCACCTTTTTGATGTAAATAGTTTTTGGTGTTAACATGATCCAATTTGAATTTTTTCTTCTACGAAAGTACTGGGCTGTTCCATTTGGTGAGGCAGTTAAGGTTGTGCTTTACGAACCATTGCACCTCTCAGCGACTGAATCTTAATACCCAGACAGGGGTTGAGTATGCTCATACACACTAAGTGTAATGTGGTGTGTATACACCGATACTGGTGTTTATACACCATATAGTCTACACTAAGAGCGTAAACACCGATATTTTGAAATACAGCGTTCGATGTACCTTTGTGTTTATTTCTTTGTTGCCCACAGGGTACTAATTTAATCGACCCCGAAAGGATGACTGTAGGCGCCTATCCAAGGTGCTGCGCAGAATGATCGAACCCGGAACTGCTTGGTTATTAAGTAAGCTTCCTAAGCACGCAGTGGAGACGGTAACTGCAATATGAGTTATTTCCGAAGAAGACACTAATTTTCGCAGCGAAGATTGTGGACAATCGAATTTGTTTAACGACTTCCAGTTCTCATTAGCGAAAGTCGATCAAGGAAATATATCTTCACTTTTATGAAAGACAAAGATAAATATGAATAGACACGTGCATGCATATATATATATATATATATATATATATATATATATATATGTGTGTGTGTGTGTGTGTTTGTGTGTGTATATATATATATATATATATATATATATATATATGTAGGTATGTATATATATATATATATATATATATATACATGTGTGTGAGTATTGTATATGTATGTATATATAATATATATATATATACATATACATACATACAAAGAAACATACAAACTAAAGTTATAACCGATCGCTTTTCTATATTTATTTATCAATACGCATAAACGGATATCTAGACATACACACACATACACTCACACAGACACACAAAATTACACACGCGCACCGATATATACATATCATTATTTATCTACACCCACTCACGCACACACGTATATATTCCAATCTGCATCACGTAGTCATGTGATCGACCAGACTAACGGATGATGCTGTTATACATCGCTGGTCACAAAGCGCTTCGCATTGTTTTAGTTTTCAAACATTTCCACCCGGTTGTCCAGGTGAGCAGACCAACATTCCCTCCTGATCGGAAGGCCGCCCTATTGCAGAGCTCACTCATCTGCAATTGAGTGGACCGAAGCAGCGTGAAATGAAGTATCTTGCTCAAGAAGATAATGTGCCACTTGGTCCAGATATCGAACATGCGACTTAACGACCGTCACTGCAACACCGTAACCACTAGGCCACGCACCCGTGTCAAATTCTTACTCTTTTACTCTGTTATTTGTGTCAGTCATTTGACAGCGGCCATGCTGGGGCACCGCCTTTAGTCGAGCAAATCGACCTAGGACTTATTCTTTCTAAGCCTAGTATTTATTTTATCGGTTTCTTTTGCCGAACCGCTAAGTTACCGGGACGTAAACGCACCAGCATCGGTCATCAAGCGATGTTGGGGGACAAACACAGACGCACAAATACATACATATATATAAATATATACAACAGGCTTCTTTCAGTTTCCGCCTACCAAATCCACTCACAAGGTTTTGGTCGGTCCGAGGCTATAGTAGAAGACACTTGCCCAAGATGCCACGCAGTGGGACTGAACCCGGAACCATGTGGTTGGTAAGCAAGCTACTTACCACGCAGCCACTCCGCTCCTTAAGTAAACATAAAATACAAGAGATAACCCGGACTTCGTTGGGGCTGGTTTAAACGTATGCAGATACATGTACATAATCACTTGTCCTCTCTGTTTCTGCACTAAGGTGCCATTCTGTCGCCACCTGGCCTCAAAATATGCCAGGAACCAAATGATAACAACAAGAAAGTAAAAAAAAAGAAGAAATTACTCATGGTCCATCCTTTTTGGTATCGGTAATTATAATGGCTCTTAACAACTTCCTCCTGTTCCCGTCGACGCCTTTCTTCAATTTTCAGAACTATTTTCCAAATTAAACAGAGGCCCGATGTCTACCTACAACATTCGCGTATATTTGAGACTTTAACCAAATTTTAATCTTATGTAATACAGACAACTTCTGTAATTAAATTGAACAAGTGTAAACGGTATATTCTTTATTAATACAACCATCAAAATGGGAGACATTTCTTATTAATATGATTAAAATTAGAAAAAATAAGATGGCATCGATGGTTTATTAATGAGACCTCTTTTTCCTGAGCTAAGCAAGAAATTTTGCAATATTTGACCAAGATTTTAATAAAAGACGTCGTTGCATTACTTCTATTCATTTTCTGTTCTTGGTCAACATTGAGGCTATTCTACTAAAACCTTTCTCCACTAGAGAAGGTAAAGCAAAACTAATAAAGATGGCTTCATTCTTCTGTAAAAGAATTTCCATACTCCCTTTTGCCGATATTAAACTCAAGCTTTCTAAAATTGTCTTTATTTCGTCATTTTGCAATGTAATCTGACCTTTTTGAACTTTTGAGGACACAAACCAGTGTTTTTGCATCGTCTTGAATCCTCATTTTAATAAATTCATTAATTCTTGTCTCAAAATCACCGTTCAGTTGACGTAGAAGGGCGCAGTTGGTCTTCTGATAAAACCTTGTAAACATTTCTGAAATGCCTTTCACTGATGGCAATTGATAGGAGAACGCAATACTGCTTAGGATGTTGACGTTATTTTCTGCGTTTATAAGATTAAAATTATTCTTTTACAGTTGCAGTTTCAGCGACGTAAGCTACATCTACATGAATAAAGCAAATATCTTTTACATGTTGGTCATCTGATTTCTAAGTAGAATTTTAATCAGTGTTGTAAAGGTGGAAGAAGCGTTTCAAAGCAGATCCTTTTAATAGCCGCCGTTATCTTGATCTGAATGACAAAATAGGTTAATGTTTAAGGCCTGTGCTTTGATTCCGTTATCAGCAAAATTTACGGAAGTTGGACTTCAAGACATGGACTCATTAAGCGACTTAATGACAAAACAATTAACAGTGAATGACAGCCATTTACGAATAAATTAAGTATTTATTTCTTGTATATAACACCACACTTAGTTATTAATTGTGATAGTTCGTATAATTGAGACAATTTACAAGAGTTGGGCACCTATCAGATAACTCATTCATTTACTGAGGATATTATTTATTATTCGCACTTTTTCCGGGTTTTCTTTTCTCGAAATTTTCTCTTTCAAATGTAATTGCTTCATAGTTTCATTTGATGCGAATATAGAACAATAAATTCCGTATTATAAATAGTTTATATTTGTTAACTTTGCTTCCGATATCCTTAGAATATTTTTTTTTATCTTCTTGGAATGTTAGAATTGCTTGAACCATTTTTGCCTTAACTTCCAAAATTTTTGCCTTAACTTCCAAAATTTGGAAACGAAAGATTTAAGCGATATCAAAACAAATTATATCATATTAAATTTTCAACATAATTGTAGAACTGTTTTAAACATTATAAATCTTAGATATATAAAAACCTGAATACACACATGAAAGTGTGTACATACATACATACATCTGGTGGCTGCCCTCTCGTTATCGAGTATGGCCATTGCACAAAGCTTAATCAATGTTGTTATCGTGCAATGCCTGTGCAAGAAGATTATTTTTAAAGTGAGGAAAGGCTGTGCACTGAGTCAATCCCACTCACTAAGCAACAGCAGCCATAATCCGAAAAGAAGAACAAGTCAACATCATCGGTAACCACTGAGCCGCAGGTTTTATGTCGGAGTTATCCTAGTTACCTGAGTTACCTTCTCCTAGAAGGATGCCCTAACAAAGGCTAGGAACCCTTCACTCCCAATAGTTTAACCGTGCGATTGGGTATTCAGTCCGATTATTTCTATGTCCCCGCGCATGATACAACCGTCAGACATACATACATACATAATCACATACACACTCACATACACTAGGGTATTTAGTTAGGTATATAGATTCAGATACGCAATAAGCATTATAAACCCAATGTTGCCAAAATATATTGCCTTGAATGTGATCTGGGAGAAATGAACACCAATGAGGAATTTTGCCTATCAATCCTTATTAATTAACTTTTGTTCGAAGACATAAGCAAGCAGAACTAATCAAAGTATATGTCTTTTGCTCACTGAAGAAATGTACGTTTAGTGTTTGTGTGTGTGTATGTGTGTGTGTCGTAAATATTAGCGCCGGACGCAGAATTAATACCGAATGGCAATCTTTATATCCAACTGATATACTGTTTACATACTGAAAAATAGACGTCAAAAGACACTATTACCACCATAAACTCTCCGAGAAAAACATACTGCATAATAGGCTAGTAGAAGAAAGAACCCATTTTCTCGGAGAATTTATGGTGGTAATAGTGTCTTTTGACGTCTATTTTTCAGTGTGTGATGAGGCGTAAGCCAAACACTTGTTATAATTATGTTTATAATTATAATATAAATAAATTTATATATATATAGAAATATTAAATTTCTAAATCTCTCATAGAGACATGTACGGTGGTGGGGCGATAGAATGGTTGTATACTGTCAATCTAACGTGAACGTGACAGTAGGGGGGTACACCACTGCTGTTTAGCCCTAGGAAGCATCGACGCTTTCTGATGGCTTGGCTGCTGGGGGTGTTTGTTTCCCCTTCGTAAATGCATATAAGGACACAGGAAAAATGTGTCGAAGCCATCAGGAAGCGTCGATGCTTCCTAGGGCTAAACAGCGGTGGTGTAACCCCCTACTGTCACGTTCACGTTAGATTGATAGTATACAACCATTCTATATATATATAGATATATATATACATACACGCATACTTACATATATAAATGTATGTTTTTATGTTCAGATGCAATAAAAACAATTTTGTGTTAATCTGATGGATTACTGTATACTTTTGTAGGGTACAAATTTATGATTTTCAAACAAGAATCTTTCTGACAGTGGTTTCGAAGTTAAGCTGCCTAAAATAGCCGAAACTTCCTAGTCGCTGTCAATAATACACTTGCTTAACAACAAACATATACGTATATAAGATATATAATAAGAGATGGCCAGAGAGAGAGAGAGAGGAGGGGGAGAAGCAAAGAGAATGAACGAGACAACATCAGGCGTGTCACTTATTGCTGGTTTATACCAAGTACATTTGTCTTAACTCCGACAAATTAAGCACAAGTTATAAACTCTAAACAAATTAACTTCGAAATACATTTTCACTGGTTGTTTATTACAAACATTTTCAATGAATGATTGCATTAATTGCTAATAGTAATTGTGAAATGAACTCTCAGTTCTGCTAATAGATATTTGTAGTCTACTAATTTTTTTGCAATCTTCACACACACGCACGCACACACACACCACACACACACACACACACACACACACACACATACACACACACACACACATGTATATATACACATATATGTATACATATATAAGATATTTATATATATATACGCACACACACACACATATGTATATATATCTATCTAAATATGCATATATACACATGTATACATACATATATGTATTTATGTGTGTGTATATATATATATATATAAATACATGTATATATATGTAGGCATACGTGTGTGTGTGTGTGTGTGTGTGTGTGGTTAGCGTGTGGCTTACTGGTTAAGGTTATTACAGTCGTGATCATTAGTTTGTAGTTTCTATACCTGGACCCAGCGATGCGCTGTGCTGAGCGAAACACATCATTACATGTTTGTCCAGTCCGTTCAGATGGTAAAAATGAGTAATTCTGAGTGGGCTCAGACTCCCTCTCTCTCTCTTTCTCTCTCTATCTCTTTCTCTCTTTTTCTCAATCTCTCTCTCTCTCTTTCACACTCACACACACACGTATTTATACAAGATATACAATTCTGCATTTTTAGTTTTTAGTATCATTAACATTGGTTAATTGCGGAGAAGTAATATTAACAATAAAAAACAAAACAAAACATTTTTCATGAAAATCACTTAGAAAATAGAGTTAAACAAGAGTAGCAGTAGGAGCAGCAGCAGCAACAACAACAACAACAGGAATAATAGTAAATAATATTAATAATACCAACAATTCGTTAATACCCAAGATGACAAACAAACATTGATATAAGAAACAAAACAAGTCTTGAACGAAAGCAAAAAGTACGAAAGCCAAAAGGAAAGAAGTTTAAAAATAAAACAAGCGGCGGCCAGAAGAATAAGTATAAAATATGTACGACACAAGTGGCTTGCGTTACCTGTAAATTACCTGTTAATTGTTTTGGTACGTCATATTCATCATTGCTTATACACATATAGGTAATTATTTCTTTTTTTTATTGTCTCCATCAATGGTCAGAAACAATGCAAGAAGGTTGATTGAATAACGGCCGCCTTCGTGAAATTGCCATAAAAACGCTAATAACAAAAACAAACGAGTCGTTATTTTGTATTTCTCTATGGAAACATTTGCTTAAGATGTCTGCATTTCTGTGTGTGTGTGGAATGTATATATATATATATACCTCAGTCTAGGTGACTGAGTGCGTTTCACAAAAATTTGACCAACATAAATTCACCGTAAAATCTTCATCTTCTGCCATTCTTCATTTTTCGTTTAGCGTTGCTGTTGTTGTTGTTAATGTTGCAGTTTCGACTGTTGTTGTCAGTTGTTTGTAAATATAATGAAGGAGGTTTGTGGAGGAGATGTCAGCCATATTCGGAGTCGTTGGAGTAGTTGGAGTCGGTGGTCGAATTGGCTTTGATGATGTTGCTAGGAGTTTCCAGTAGTAGTTGTTGTTGTTGTTGTTGTTGTTGTTGTTCTTCTTCTTCTTCTTCTTCTTCTTCTTCTTCTTCTTCTTCTTCTTCTTCTTCTTCTTCTTCTTCTTCTTCTTCTTCTTCTTCTTCTTCTTTTTCTTTCGTCTTCTTCTTCTTTAGTTTTTTATTAATCTTTTTGTCCATTTCCGTTTGTCATGATTGTCTTATCTTGGAGCAGATTTTTTTTTAAAGACGAGATTGTTATAAACATGGTAATAACAAAGGAAAAACAGTGATAAAATACCGAAACAATTATACTACATATGTATGTGTGTGTGTACATATATATATATGTATATATGTATATATGTATGTATGTATGCATATATATGTGTGTGTATATATGTACGTATATATATATATATATATGTATATAAGTGTGTGTGTGTGAACACGTATATATATATTGCTTTATTTTATATATATATGTACATATGTATACATATAAACAAGCATACGTGTATGTAAAATACGTACGCGCACACAGTCATTCACATACAGATACACGAATACACACACACACACACACAACATAATCAGACAGAATATACACCCAAAATTGTTTCTAAGTACCGAAAAAAACGAAAAGCGGAAAGCAAAAGAAAAAAATATACCAATGACCGCATTCCTTCGTTTTTTTGTTCTCTCTTTATTATTTCTTGTACAGTTGTTGTTTTATTGTTACTGTTGTTGTTTATTTGTGTTGTTATTGTTATTAATTGTTCTACACAAATCAAGTTAAACCATTTAGAAATCACCATGCACATCATCATCATCATTCACATAATTATTACATTTGTCACAGTTTTTGACTTTTATTGTTAAATCATCAGAATGGATAGAATGAGAGTCAAAATATTTTGCGGTGTTATTTAGTCCCACCCTTCCGCACTCAAATTTTGAATGTCGTTGAGCTAAACTTTGCTTTCCATCTTTTCGTGGTCGATAAAATAATATAATACGTATATTTAATATATATATATATATATATATATATTGGCCTGCTCGCTTAGCCAGCGGGATGGCGCCATTTGAAGGCTAAAACAATGCGAAGCGCATTGTGACCAGCGATGTGTCGCAAGATCTGATAGCCTGGTCGGTCACGGTGATCACGGTAATATGTATATATATATATATATATATATATATAATATATATATATATATATATATATATATATGCAATAAAGGGTGGAATATAATTAATTTAATAAAATTAATCAATTTCACCTAGTAGATTTGTCGGCATGGAAAAGACCATATTTGGTAAGGGTTATAATAATTATAATTAAGGGTTAAATGCAACAAGTTGCTCAAAACCACATACCGAAAATATTAGAAATAGCAGCCAAAATTGGTCACTATTTCCTCTACTATTAAAAAGTCTCCACAAACAAACAGAATTTGTAAGCTGTATATGGCAAAAAAGGCAGAAAATAACGAAAACCCAGCCTATGGATTAATTATAGACGACTCGTTTCTGGATTAGAACCGAAGGTTCATTTCCTTGTCAATATAATATTTCCTATAGATCTAGAAATGCTAGGGGAAAAAACTTACCCGTTACACCAGTACGATCAGCGACATCGGACGGCCTAACGGAACTGCTAGCATTCCTACACCTATGCCGACATGCGAATTCATATTTCCCTCCAAAATTTACCACGTGAGCTACAAAAACATTACCAACGAAACGAAAAATTCGGAGATAACTTGTAAGGGAGCAAAAGTATTCAATATGCAATAAAGGGTGGAATATAATTAATTTAATAAAATAAAATTAATCAATTTCACCTAGTAGATTTGTCGGTATGGAAAAGACCATATTTGGTAAGGAAATATTATATTCATAAGGAAATGAACCTTCGGTACTAATCCAGAAACGAGTCGTCTATAATTAATCCATAGGCTGGGTTTTCGTTATTTTCTGCTTTTTTGCCATATACAGCTTACAAATTCTGTTTGTTTGTGGAGACTTTTTACTAGTAGAGGAAATAGTGACCAATTTTGGCTGCTATTTCTAATATTTTCGGTATGTGGTTTTGAGCAACTTGTTGCATTTAACCCTTAATTAAAATATATATATATATATATTATATATATATATAGTTAATCCAAACAAGAAAGCACAAGAAACACAACAACGCGAGGACGTGGAACAAATATAGTATTATTGGACGCTCAGGAAAGAAGGAAAGAAGGAGGATTTAACGTTTCGAGCGGAGCTCTTCGTCGGAAACATAGGAGAAGGAAAGATCCAGAGAAGGGAAGACAAAGGGGAAAAAATCGCCAACGTTACACACGCGGTCACATTATATGTATGTATGTATGTGTGGAGGCGCAATGGCCCAGTGGTTAGGGCAGCGGACTCGCGGTTTCGATTCCCAGACCGGGCATTGTGAGTGTTTATTGAGCGAAAATACCTAAAGCTCTACGAGGCTCCGGCAAGGGGTGGTGGCGATCCCTGCTGTACTCTTACGCCACAACTTTCTCTCACTCTTTCTTCTGTTGGCCTGCTCGCTTAGCCAGCGGGGTGGCGTCATTTGAAGGCTAAAACAATGCGAAGCGCATTGTGACCAGCGATGTGTAGCAACATCTGATAGCCTGGTCGGTCATGGTGATCACGGTGATATATGTATGTATATATAATTAAGTGATGTGAGAGGGAGAGATTGTGTGACTAAGTTGATCACCTTCAAATTTGTGGGAAGGACATTGTTGACAATATTCACAGCAGTTCTTGATATCACTTATTTTATCCATTTCTGAAAGAATGAAAGCTAAAATCTCCCTTGGCAAGATTAGAATTGAGAATGCAAACTCCTAGAACTCTAAGCTGCAAGACATTGAATCAGTCTCTGAGACATTGACTCTGCAAACCAACCGATCTTGGAGACTGCAATATATTGCAATGCATCCTTCCATAGTAACTGTCTGATATATTTATATTTTTGTCTCGTTAGTTCTTTGTTGTTGAGTCTGATAAATGATAACCGTAAAGAATTCATTTATATGAAAAGTTGCGTATACAATGTAAACGATGCAATAACTTATTATCTTTACAGCTGTTTCGAATGGTTGATGACTCATTGATATAATGCCTATTATGCCAGAAGGTCCGATACTGAAGCAATATTGTTGGTATGACCACTCACTTACCCACTTGTACCTGTACTCCATATTATATTTCCTCTCACCTCAATACTTTAACCAACTTGTCTCCCTTTTCTTCTGCCCATCCTCTTACATATCACTACCACCTCCCCTCTCTCTCTATCTAATTTTCAAACCACTATATATACTTTTCTCTACCATAAATTGCCCTGCTTCTGAAGTGAATGTCGCGACTCAGAGCAATTAAGATCCGTACTAATTAATCCTTGGCTTTTACATCTACCAAAATGATTACCTTAGTATTGCACCTGGTTCTGTAATATTTAATGCGGCTACCGCAGCCTTCAGATTCAGAGCCACTAATGTAGTCCCTCCCACGTTGTCTTCCTGTATTGGATTTGTTACGAACACAGAACATCTCAGTTATGATTCCGTTAATAAAGTTATACATTACATGTAAGATTAAAAGATTTAAATTTCAGAGAGATACATTTTCGTTTGCCAAACACTGTATATATATATATATTCATCAGACAAAGAAACTGATAACTGAAGCTGGATAGATTTTTATTTTATCTGCAAAGTTCTGCAGAAGAAAAGAATGGAATATCTCGTTACTCCACACTATTGTTGCTGTCTTATCTCACAAGAGCAATCCTCAAACTCAGTTCGGTTGATATTACTCTGTTTGTCTGTCTGTCTGTCTCTCCTCCTCCTCCATCTCTTTCTCCCTCTCTCTCCTTCACTCAGTTTACTCTCGTACATACACACATACATACGCACATATGTATGTCTCCCTATCTCTCCGCCTCTCAAGAGACACGCAGAGATGCAAAAGAGAGATAAAATGAAATTATCGGGTAATTTATTAATAAGCTAGGATTGTTCAAAGAATATGTTTATATATTTTTATATACCAAATGTGTGCACATATATAGAAGGATAATATTTGACAATAACACAGACACACACACACACACACATACATACACATACGTAAAATACATTTGTGTGTGTGTGTGTGTGTGTGTGTATTTATATGTGTATGTGCATATCATATATTTGTATATTTGTACATACTAACTAAATGTATAATGACAAAAGGTAGATTTGTTTCTACTAAATGTAAATACTGTATATAGGCAAAGTACATTTATTTATATTTACTAATTACGTTTATAAGGACCAAGTTTATGTTTGTATACGTTAGATATAAATTTGTGTAAAGAGGGAAAAAAAATGTTTTTTTATATTAATGAATGTTTTGTTATTTATTGAATTATTGTGGAGGAAAGGGCGGAGTCCATGGCTTTATAGTAGGTCCTTCGAGATTGGTGAGAACGGCGTGCTTGACGTTCCAGTGGCATCAACGGGTTTAACATAAGCCTAGGGTGCAAGAAAAAGAGAAAACATATTCAGAGAGGCATTTCAAAAGAGATGACGGTCTGCGAAGGAAGGAAAACTGTAGTCGTAGGTTTTGGGCCTAAGGTAGTGGTGGTGAGGAGAAGAGACTATAAGTGTGGAGGAGCGCAGGGACTGGTGTATCTTTAAGAGGTGACTCGAGAGTTGCTCACTCCTAGGAACAAACACTAAATGTAGAAGAGTTTGAGAGCGGAGAGAGCACGTCTGTAGGTGAAGTGCTGGGGTAGTGTTGGTTAGCAGCTTCTTGCCAGTCAGTCTTATGTTTCTGTCTTGGATGTCTGTGTAGATGCAGAAGCAGATTTGGGGCAGTATCTCATTAAGAGTCTTATAGCTCTTTGTGTTCAGTTAGAAGTAGTTAATGGCTTGAGTATTTTCTGGCACTAAAAAGGAAGCCAGTCTTTGCGATGTCGTCTTTGTTTTGTTGAGTATATATTGCTTTGCTAGAAGAATTCTTCTGTGATGTTATATAAAGTCTGTAGTGACCTTGCTGGTTCCCGTTGTGCGATGTTCGTGTTGAGTGAGCATGAGGTAGGGTAGTTCTTTGTAAGGTATAGTGATTCAGCCTTTTAGCAGAACACCTTTGGAGATTGTTTGCTGATTGTCTTTTCCTAGGTTTAGCGCAGATTAGGCATGAATCGTTTAATCAGTATATGAGTGATGCTGGTTACGGAAGATTAAGGAACATGAAAAGTGGTATTATCTTCACATGAATGTAGAATGGTAAAACCTAAACCCCAGCCTAAACCCATATACTTCTATACAATGTACTTGTATCTACTAAATCTGTCTCCAACTCTTTGACTATACTTCTTATTACCCAATCAATTTTGAGTTACCAAACGGCAAAGCACATTTCTTTCTTAGTAGCAGACTTCAATGTAGCTGCAGTGCCTGGATCCTGTAGAAGAAACCTGAAAACTGGTTCCAATGTTTGTGGATGTGCGTTGTTGAGATAGCTGCATTTCCAGTGACTGAGTTTTACCTCTGATATCAGCCACCGCTGAACCTCTTTCAATTCAAACATCCCCACCCTGCTTACTTTGCCTCTGTAACTGGCGTAGCTACCCACTTGATACTCTATGTACTGAAATCACTATCAACCTAAAGGGTAATAATATATTTATGGAAGCTTTCAATTAAGACGACACTCAACAGATGTTTAATCGATCATATGATGGCATTCATCTCGTTTACACCCCTTTATACTGACCACTGGTCTCCTAATCGAGGGCAGAGTTATAATGACCAGGATATAGTGACTCTGTCGTGACTTTTCATTTGAGACAGCAAAAGACGAAGACAGGTGGTGTAGACAACAAACAGCTGTATTAGTATAACGCTCGGGAAGTGAAAAAGTCTTTAACGTTTCGAGCCTACGCTCTTCCGCAGAAAGGAACAGTGAGAGAAAACAAAGAATGTGTAGTGACTAGCGATCTATCATGGCGAATGCCGGAGAGAAGGGTCACACAGGAGAGCTAGGGAGAAGGAGAGATAATAAAGTAGTGGTGATCCCAAAACGAAGGTGTTGATATTGATGTATCAATATCAACAGATGACAACCTTTCTCTAAAAGAAATGGACTATCTTTCAAAATACAAAGACCTGGAAATAGAGGTAACTCGAATGTGGAGTCTAAAAACAGAAACAATTCCTATCATAATAGGCGCATTAGGTATGATAAAAAATATTCAGAAAAATATATAACAAAAACACCAGGACTAACAAAAAATATATGACATACAGAAAACAGTACTATGAGGCATGGCACACATCTAACGTAATACACTTTCAATACAGTGAAAATATGTGCACCACAACAAACCACAGCACATACCCAAGGCACACATAGCTCCGCTCGGTAGTGCAGTGAAAGCATGTGGTAAAAATAAGATTACTGAATAATAATAATAATAATAATAATAATAATAATAATAATAATAATAATAATAATAATAATAATAATAATAATAATAATAATAATAATAAAAATAATAATAATAATAATCATGTACATTGTTTTGTCTTGGTATAAAAGATGGGCTACAGCAAATATTCTGCTCAATACCACAGATTTGCTTGTCAGTTGTTTGACCTTAACCAGTTGAGCATGTCCCTTAGTGGCTGACGATATGTGCACCTCTGATCACGAGCAGAAGTAGTGGGGGAGCATCATAGCCATGTGTTGAGAAGGATTCTTTGGGGTTTGAATAATTCACCTCTGGAAACATGGGTGTTTCGTTCAACGTCCTTAAACAACCCTTATTCAGGGACATTTTGAGCGGGATGGGTTGCTCGATCTGAAGAAAATTCTAACTGGGCCCCACCTGCAAGGTCATGTGCTGTTTATCTTGATATGAGATCACCATGTCGCGCACATATGGTTGTGATGCATGTGCCTGGTGTACCCTTATCAGACGGGTAGTCATGATGGGTATACTGGGCTTCGTATATTTTACCCTAGTGTCACTTTGATGGCATGCTCTGCTCGCTCACTCAGTAATAATAATAATAATAATAATAATAATAATAATAATAATAATAATAATGTGAGGTATATTTGCCATCTCAATATGGCTAACCACTGGGGGTGGGTGTTACTGTAGCTTGTAGCCCCAGGAGAACATCTGGGGCTACAAGCTACAGTAACACCCACCCATGGTGGTTGGCCATATTGAGATGGCGAATATACCTCACACTGTCGTGCAGTTACTGTTTATACCTCGTTCAGAGATTTATTATTGCAATAATAATAATGATAGTGAGAATAACAAGAACAACAGCAGCAGCAGCAGCAGCAACAACAACAACAACAACAACAATAATAATAATAATAATAAAAATAATAATAATAATAATAATAATAATAATAATAATAATAATAATAATAATAATAATATAATAATAATAATAATAATAATAAGGATCTGTGCACAGGCACTCACGTGTTTGTAGATTCTATCTCGAACCTGAAATGCCACTAGTCATTTCCTGTCGTTCTAGAAGACCAGAGAATTTGGGATTTTTCCATAGGGCTTGGATAGAAAGTCCTCTGCATAAAAACCAGCCAGGTGATTCTCGTCACTCCTTAGAAACCCGCAAAGACGTCACATTACCTCCGTGTGCAGCAGCAGTAGCAACCGTTCAAGAATTTGGACCTGGAGATCTCCACTTCCAACGGCTTTGCGGGCCACCTCCCAGTGGTGTCGGGCATCAACGAAGAGCTCTTGACTACAACAAATCGACCAAAGTTTTTTTTCCAAGGTCTGGGGTCTCCCGCCCCTAAGCCCTAGACCATCACCTAATCACCCTTAACCGTCTTGTTGCTTAACAACAAAAACAACAACAACAACAACAGCAGCAGTACCATCACCAATAACAACGACGACGTTAACCAAAAACACAAGACTATCACGATTCTTGCAATCTGGTTCTCAACAAGGCGGAGACACCCGAAGCTGGCGGAATTCGATCTGTGAGTTCTACACATTTGCTCGGCCAATTAGAATCGTATCTTAGCAAGATCGAAGTTAAATGAAATATGTCGACTATAATAACGACGATGAATAGCGCCACAACATCACTATCGCCATCTGGTTTTGGTATGTTTCGTAGAACTAACGACAGAACCTATATTTCATCGCTCGACCTGATAGAAATAGCACCAAAATCTTCCTCAGCTCACATACGATCGTCCTAGAAAAGGGTGTATTAGATAATGAGGTCAGAGTATCCCGTAGACAAGAAAAAGGTGGGTGGTCACGGATGGAGTACCTATGATCGTATGTCAGCTCGATGAAGACTGACTTAGAGCTAAACGACAAATGCTGTAACTACAACCTCTACTTCTATATTGTCACATCATGAGAACCACTCACACCCCACTTCCACTCCAGTACTACCACCGCAACCATCGCCACTACCTCCTCCACCACCACCACCACCACCACCACCACCACCACCACCACCACCATCACCATCAACATCTTTATTAAGTGCTGTTACTCACCACCTCCAGTCTCACTCCAACACCATCACCGCCACAACCACGACCTTCACTTCATTAAACCTCCACCACCACCACTACCACCAACACCACCACCAACACCACTACTACCACCAACACCACTACCACAACCACTACCACCACCACCACCACCACTAGTACCATCACTACCACCATCTTCACCACCACGGCCGCCATCTCCACCACCATCGCCGCCGCCGTCACCACCACCACCACCACTACCACTGTCACATCTACAACTAAAGCCACCATTCCACCCTAATCCTAACCACGATCCCACCCACACCACTAGTCACATAAACCAACACTGTCGTCACCACCACCACCACCACCACCACCACACCACCACCACCACACCACCACCACCACCGCCACCACCACCACCACCACCACCACCACCACCACCACCATCACCATCAACATCTTTATTAAGTGCTGTTACTCACCACCTCCAGTCTCACTCCAACACCATCACCGCCACAACCACGACCTTCACTTCATTAAACCTCCACCACCACCACCATCACCATCAACATCTTTATTAAGTGCTGTTACTCACCACCTCCAGTCTCACTCCAACACCATCACCGCCACAACCACGACCTTCACTTCATTAAACCTCCACCACCACCACCATCACCATCAACATCTTTATTAAGTGCTGTTACTCACCACCTCCAGTCTCACTCCAACACCATCACCGCCACAACCACGACCTTCACTTCATTAAACCTCCACCACCACCACCATCACCATCAACATCTTTATTAAGTGCTGTTACTCACCACCTCCAGTCTCACTCCAACACCATCACCGCCACAACCACGACCTTCACTTCATTAAACCTCCACCACCACCACCACACCACCACCACCACTACCACTGTCACATCTACAACTAAAGCCACCATTCCACCCTAATCCTAACCACGATCCCACCCACACCACTAGTCACATAAACCAACACTGTCGTCACCACCACCACCACTACCACCAACACCACTACTACCACCAACACCACTACTACCACCAACACCACTACTACCACCAACACCACTACTACCACCAACACCACTACCACAACCACTACCACCACCACCACCACACCACCACCACCACCACCACCACACACAGATACACACACAAGCACAAGTATATCTCTTAGCTTTTTCTTGTTTCAGTCATTAGGCAGCCACTGCCATTCTGGAGCACCGCCTTAAGGAATTTTAGTCTAAGAAATCGATTCCAGTAATTATTTTACACCCCCACACAAACACCCCCACACACACCTAAATATTTATATAAATGACGGGCTTCTTTCAGTTTCCGTCTACCATATCTACTCACAAGGTTTTAGTAGCTCCGGGACGATTGTAGAAGACAATTGCACAAATGTGCCATGCAGTGGGAGTGAACCCGGAACCATGTGATCGCGAAGCAAACTGCTTACCACACAGCCACGCCTTGTGAAATTTCTACATAGATTTCCGTCGGTTTCGACGATGAGCCTTACGTAGCATTTCGACCATTCTGTTCGTCGAATTCACATTTACGCGTCTGAGAATTCTTGGGTCGTCTGAATTTCATTTTCAAATAGATTTAGTAGCGCCGAGGGTAAGAAGTTTTCCTCATTGAAGTACGAAATCCACCCCGATAAACGTCGATATAGATTCTGTCGACCCAGTTTCGGGCACAAGATTTGGTTCAGCTGGATCTACAGTTGAAAAGAGCAACATCGCAGCAGAA
>NC_043009.1:65205522-65213022 GCF_006345805.1 Octopus sinensis
TGATATATATATATAATATATATATATATATGTATATATATATATATATATAAGAGGGATGTTATGTAATATAATTTTTCTGAATCTTCACATTTTCAATATGCTAGGCCACTGGTTTTAAATTGATATAATCAAATTTAATATTCAATTTTACATCCTTATTATTTTCAATTTATATTTATGTATCAAGTACATTATGAATACATTCTTTTCTATTGTAGGCACAAGGCTTGAAATTTGTGGGGAATCGGAATGGTCCGTTTCCTCAACCCCAATACTCAATTGCTGCTTATTTTACCAATCTCCAAAAGGACGACAGGCAAAGTCGAACTCGGTGGCCCGGCCGTGGCACCGCATTGAAGAATTTTAGTCAAACGAATCGTCCCCAGTACTTATTCTTTTAAAGCCTGGTACTTGTATCGTTCTCTTTGGCCGAATAGCTAGGTTACAAGAACGTAAACATACCAAGACCGGTTGTCAAGTTGTGGCGGGGATAAGCACAGACACACCCTAACCCAAATTCATAAAAATATAAAATAAACGCACAATATATGGATTTAACTAATCCAGTGTAACTCACAAAAAGTCTCCTTTAGTGGATCAGGTTTCAAACCACTTAGAAGACTAAAGCAAAGCGGTGTAAGTTGTAGTCCTATGCAGCTGAGATCTAGCAAATCCTGATTATCTCACCAGGAGTATATAAAATATTAAGAAAGAGAGGAGGTACGAGATGAATATATTCATTTCATCAGTTGATATCCATATGATTACGATCGTTTCGCAGCCATTATCATAGAAAAATAATTTATTTTAATGCATAATAAATTATTTTAAATGTCTGTGTTAGTGTATATGTTATGAATTATATTGTACTAGTGTACAATATATAAGGTTATTCAAGTACAGAATGCTTGCTCTTCAAATCAAAGAATACCATGATTACATCATTCATCAACTCAATATTTACATACAAAAATTGGAAGACATCTCTGAATATAATTTATGTATGGAAGATAATACAATAATTAATAAATAAGAAAACAGTTTTTTTTTTG
The DNA here is from genome assembly GCF_006345805.1 of Octopus sinensis. Lineage (NCBI taxonomy): Eukaryota > Metazoa > Mollusca > Cephalopoda > Octopoda > Octopodidae > Octopus > Octopus sinensis. Next base: position 65,206,578 of record NC_043009.1, read on the forward strand.
TATAGGAGGGTGGAGGGAGATTTAGTAAGATATTAGAAAGTAAACTGCGGGTTGTAGTGGCGGAAGAAAAGATCTTATATTACGTGATATATAGAGAGGGTCATGAGAGAGGATTTTGTAGATATTGTCTTTATGAAATACTAGCATTATGATCTGGCGTTGCGTACAATATATTTTTATATGATGTTTATATATTTATATATTACTATATATTTCTAAACATCGGGCTTTATGTATGTTCTGTAGATATAAATGAATATATGAATATATGTATGTGTTTGATCTTTGTGTGGATTTTGTAGTGCTCTTGTAGTTGCTGCTCGCATTGCCTCCCCTCGGATTAAAAAGTGTATACAGCTCATTTGAGCACAAATATTCCAGACTGTTTATATATTTTGCGCGTTGTTGTCACTAACGATCTCAGATTATAACTTTATATATGTAGTATATATATATATATATATATATATATATATATATATATAATATATATATATATGTGTGTGTGGTGTGTGTGTGTGGGTTGTGTAGATAGATAGATAGATAGATAGATAGATATACATCCATATACATACAATAGAGAGATAATTTTGTTTCACTTTTAACACGTAATACTGAAATAGGGGAGAAGATATGATATTGCTGTGGGTTCGCTCTAGGCAAACAGTTAAATTTTTTTGTTGATGACACTCCCCGGACCCTACGTAAGGCATGTGTAAAATTTGAATGAAATTGGTTGTGTAGTTCTCAAGTTTTAGGGAAACACACAGACAGACAGACAGACACACATTCTCAGTTTTATATATATAGAGATAGGGATTAATATCAATGAGAAATAAAATGAACGTGAAATTTTAGAATGAGAAAAAGAAGACAGGGTCATAGCAATATAGGTTAGTATGGCCTACGGGAGGACATTGAACTTAATAAGGTAAACAAATAGGAAAAATAATGGGATGCATTATGGATGCATTAGTCAAAAATAATGGGGTGCATTATGTGGTGTATTAATCAAGATAGTGTTTAGAAATATGTAATAAATAGTATAAGAGAGCTAGATAAATACTAAAGGATGTACTTAGATAATTTATAATTATCGTTAGTATCGAAAATAGAGTTAAGATTTAAAACATCACTCTACCTCTAAGTGGTCGAACTGGTATAACCATGATATTCTTTGATCTGAAAAGCAAGCCTTATTTACCTGTATTACCTTATTCATTGTAAAGCAGTACTATATGATTTATAGCTCATACGCTAATACAGGCATATAAAATAATTGATTATATACTGAAATAATTATTTTGTCTATGATGATATTGACTACGAAACGATCGTAATCATGTGGATACCAAATAAATATTTTCGTCTCAGTTCTCCCCTTTTTTTTTATACACTCACACACGCAAACACACATACACACACACACACATGCACACATGGACACATACTCAAACACGCGCGCTCGCATAGACACAGACACACAGACACACACACACACACATACTTATTAGGAGCGTCTTTCAGTTTCCATCTACCAAATCCACTCACAGGATTTTGGTTCGTTTGAGTCTCCAATAGAAGACACTTGCTCAAGGTGAGGGAGGTTGGAGTGAACCAGGAACTATGTGGTTGGGAATCGAACTTCTCAGCACACAGCAACATCATGGGGGAAATCCATTGCCTTGATCGATCTGCATGGCATAAGAGGCCTCTCATGATGCATCGAAAAGAATTTCAATAGAAGAAATAGAAAAAAATAAAAGCATCATATCCTGCAATCAACAGAGTGACCCCATAGCAAAATCCATTCCTGGACCCAAATTACTTTCACGCAGCCATGCCAAAGAGAGGCAGCTTCTTTTATTTATTTCTAAAGCTGCTCTTTCGTTGTCTCACATTTTCCCTTTCTCTCCCTTTCTCTCTTTTTCTTTAAAACACTTTCTTCAAACACTCATCCATGGAAATCAAACGGGAGTGGCCGTCATATATACATTCATCCATACGTCCAATCATACAAGTAAAATCTACCTACATGGAGTTTGGGTGAGAATAGGTAACAGCTTGTGTTGTTGTTTATGTGTGTGATATATGCTATGTAAATCTCAGAGTTTCATATGTCATGTAAGTCAAATAAAGAATTCGTAACAACGCACCACCACCACCTCCACCAAAACTACTACTGCTAGTATAGTAGTAGTAGTAGTAGTAGTAGTAGTAGTAGTAGTAGCAGTAGTAGTAGTAGTAGTAGTAGTAGTAGTAGTTGTTGTAGTAAATATTGAGTGTCATTTCCCTTACAGCTATTGTCATTGATGCTGTATGTGTTTTTAAATGACAGAAATTTTAAATATTTGAAAATTCTTTGTATTTAACATATCAAAATACAAAAATATAGTCACTCATTCTTTACATAAGCGCACGTTCGCATACACAACGATACAGATACAGATATGCACATGTATGCATACGCATTTATGTATATATAAATATGTATAGACACAGGTATATAGATATATACGTGCAAACCGCACACACATACACATATATATGCATATAAGTATGTATATATTCATATATATATGTGTATATATATATACACACACACACATATATATATGTATATATACATATATATACGTATATATACACACATATATATGTATATAAAAACTAAAGAGTAAAAAGTATATATATATACATACATATAAGTATGTATATATACACATATATAGTATATATGCATATATTTTCAATATATATATACGTATATATTCATATAAACCAATTTTACAATATAAGTGTATATACAATTTTCAAATATGTATATATACATATATATGCTTATATAAATATATATCAATACACACGCGCACACAAACATACTATATATCATTTACTATTTATGATTTAATTGAACGCCGCACATCCATTTCCAAGTAAGTTTATCTTCACTTTTTTGATGCGACTCTCTTCTCTATACTGTTTTCCTTCACCCTTCTCTAATTCCCTTTTCCTCCCCTCCCTCCTACACCGTCTTCTATCTGTCTCTTTCGCCCCTTTTCTCTTTTTTCGCTCTCTCCCGTTGTTCTCAGGTGACCATCGTCCATCTTTCTTTTCCTGCGCGGATGTTCAAAAGAGCGGAGTTTTTTTCTCTCCCTTCTCTCGTTTCTCTTTTCAAAAATGTTTCTCACAGCGTTCACTATTTCCCTCTTGCTTTGGTCTTTGGTTCGTTTTCCTTATATTTCTCCACTGTCATGTTTATCTTTCTTAACTTTGGCCCTCCATAAATCTAAATGACGTCGAGTACCCATATATGCATATATATATATGTATATATATAATATATATATATAATATATAATATATATATATATGTAGGTCCGGGGATTCGGGGTTAACCACAGTAATAAGGTACTCAATACATAGCAGAGTAAAAATTAATTTATTATATAGAAGGAGCGTACTACAGACAGAACTGTTTTTCATTCAAGAGAAATCTTCAGGAAGCTAGTTAACAAGAATGTATTGGCATTTATACATTTAGCAGGTTAAAGGGGTGTTGGTGGGGACTTTGGGGGGTAGGCATAGCGCAAAAAATCATACTGGGGGAGTGGTCAAGGAGTCAGTGTAAAATTAGATAGGAGAAAAAATAAAAAATAAAAAATAAAATAAAAAATAAAAAATAAAAAATAAAAAAAAAAAATGAAAAATAGAAAATAAAAAATAAAAAAAAATAAAAAATAAAAAAAAAAAAAAAAAAAAATAAAAAAATAATAATAAAAAAAAAAAAAAAAAAAATATATATATATATATATATATATATATATATAAAGGGGGGAATAGAGTTAGTTTTGGTAAATAAGGAGATTCTCACTTATACCTCTACACATACACACATATATACACTCACACATACATATACATATCTACACATACACATATATATGTATACATACACATACATATATTTAGAATAAGGTAGTCAGAATGTTGGATATATATATATTCTTATTTATTTACAGCTTATACTTTTAGCGTTTTCTTTCGTTATCGGATTTATCAAAAATGGTTTAAAGTTAGATTTCTTGGCCATTTTATATATAAAGAATTTTCTGGGGTTTGCCAAGCAAGGGAGAAGAAGGAAAAACACATTTTTGAGAAGGAGCGGGAGGTAAAAAGGGAAGGTAAGAATTGGTCAAGGTTTTAATTAAAAAAAAACAAATGTTGTTTTTGACTTTCTTCAGTAAAAATTTTAATTGCATTTCCAGGACTTGGTCTTTTGTGTTCATTAAAGAATAGTAGTATGGATGTAGTTATCTTTTTCTGATTGAAAACTCTAGATGTTTTCGAAAGAGTAATTTTTGAGTTCACTATACATTCACAGTGCAATTTTATATATATATGCATACCTATACATATATACATACACACATACGCACATACACATACACACACACACACACACACACACACACACACACACACACAACACACACACACACACACACATATATATATATATATATATATATATATACATACACACACTTACATATACATACATATATAATATATACACATGCAATTTCTTTTTCTTTTTTTTATATACACATGCATATATACATACATATATATATATATGTATACTCACACACACACTCAAAGATATCTATACATATACATGTTCATGTTTGTGCACAGATACACACACCACACGTACATATACTCTTTACTCTTTTACTCTTTTACTTGTTTCAGTCATTTGACTGCAGCCATGCTGGAGCACCGCCTTTAGTCGAGCAAATCGACTCCGGGACTTATTCTTTGTAAGCCCAGTACTTATTCTATCAGTCTCTTTTGCCGAACCGCTAAGTGACGGGGACGTAAACACACCAGCATCGGTTGTCAAGGAAAGCTAGGGGAACAAACACAGACACACAAACACACACACACATATATATACATATATACGACAGGCTTCTTTCAGTTTCCGTCTACCAAATCCACTCACAAGGCATTGGTGGGCCCGGGGCTATAGCAGAAGACACTTGCCCAAGATGCCACGCAGTGGGACTGAACCCAGGACCATGTGGTTGTTTAGCAAGCTACTTACCACACAGCAACTCCTGCGCCTATGTATATGTACACACGATTTTATTTTCAAATAATTAATTAACATGATTAAAGATTCGTCTCTGTGGTTAAATAAATTTGGAATGTTTTGGTCATTTTAGCCACAACTCTTGACTTTTGACCCAGTATTTGTCCTTCAGACTGCAAAATGAAATTTTTAAAGGAAAAGCAATACACAATGCTATCACGATTATATTTCCAAATTCATCTATTTCTGGCTGGTTGTTGTGTTTTGAATATATTTTAAAGCTCCAACCTAGAATTTTCTAAAGGAGAAATATAGCCAAGTATAGAAGAGGGAAAGCAGGTGCTCTTATAGAATTTCGGATTCTGGAATGTTTTACAAGGACCAACAACAATGTGGTAAAAATGTTTTAGCAATGGTTTGAGAATTTCTGTAACATATATACAATTAAATTCTTATAGAATTCTCAAAGGTGGAATTTCAAAAAAATGTATAGTTACGTCAATTTTTGTTGAGAACCTTTTTTGTGAAGTAAAGTTCCGTTATCTTTCGGAACTTTGACTTTTCCTTCACATATTTCCAAACGTCTCCTCTTTTCAAGCGTTTAACTTTGCAGCTACACTTCTTTATGAAATGTAGTTCCATTGTTTTACGAAAGTCTGGGCCGTTCCTTGAGCTTCTGTAGAAGGGGAAGATTCTGAATCTATCTTCTCCACATTTTTCCAAATGTTTGCTCAATCGAATTTTCAGTAGTTCTTCTTGTAGGATGTGCTGTCTGTGGATTCTTGCGCATTGGCAAAGGGAATTATTGGTTTCGCCAATATAATTCTCCTTGCATTTGGGGCAAGTTGCGCAGTTTATGAGGTTTTTTGCGTCTTGCAGTTGATATTTGTATTTACTTTGAATAAGAATCCGCTCTTAAATTTTATGTAGGTGTCTCCGTTTATGTTCCTGCATATTTCGCATTTGCTGTCTCCACATTCCTTTGCTTTTGTAACTTGTTTTTAAAGGTTTTTTTCTTGGCTTTTACTATATCACATGTAGCTTTTGTCTATCAATTTTATCATTTTGGGGCTCTCTATACACACACACACACACACACACACACACATGCTAAACAAAAAGTGACAACAAAGTCAAGGCTGTATGGAATTTTCAGGACATTTATAAAGAGAAAGTCTTACAGCTGTTTCTGGGATATTAGGGATTTCCCTTCATCAGAGACGATGTGAGACGGCGAAATAGAGGGAAATAGTAGAGATCAATATAAGGAGTTATTTTGGAAAAAGATAGAAATAAGAAGTATAAAAAGGGAATATATATATATAAATGGTGGGGAGGGGATGT
>NC_043009.1:65218022-65220522 GCF_006345805.1 Octopus sinensis
AAGTAGTAATGTTTACCACCACTTAAACATGGCTGATCTGTAGGAATTACTGCTATCTATAGCTGACGAGTATCAACTACCGAGGATGACCACAAAAAGGTCGAAACCGTACGCTCTTGTGGTCGCGCGGCTGAAGACGGTAGGGTTTCACTCCCCTACTTGCAACACATTTCGGGTGCAGAACAACCAGCTGGAGGAGGCGTGTTCCTGCGGTAAAGACAGCAGTACCGTCGGTTCCTATACAAAAGCCATTTTTAAGAGGTCGTAAACATTACCTTTCAGATTGGTTATTCTGCTTTCGTCTCTCACAGAGATTTTCTAACAAGTTGATTTACTCATCCTCTTGCATCGACAGTTCACGCGCTCATTTGCCTTTCTTCCCAGCTTCTGATTGTCTGAGACTTTAAATTTAGCTATTCATAGGCGCAGAAGTGGCTGTGTGGTAAGTAGCTTGCTAACCAACCACATGGTTGCGGGTTCAGTCCTACTGCGTGGCATCTTGGCCAAGTGTCTTCTGCTATAGCCCCAGGCCCACCAATGCCTGTGAGTGGATTTGGTAGACGGAAACTGAAAGAGCCTGTCGTATATATATATATATATTGTATATATGTGTGTGTGTGTGTGCGTGTGTGTGTGTGTGTGATTGTGTGTCTGTATTTGTCCCCTAGCATGCTTGACAACCGATGCTGGTGTGTTTACGTCCCCGTCACTTAGCGGTCGGCAAAAGAGACCGATAGAATAAGTACTGGGCTTACAAAGAATAAGTCCCGGGATCGATGATTTACTCGACTAAAAGCGGTGCTCCAGATGGCCGCAGTCAAATGACTGAAACAAGTAAAAGAGTAAAGAGTATCTGAATTTGTTCTGAGTGTAAAAATATTTTGTTGTCTATATATGTTTTTTTTTTAAGTCTGAAAGCACCACCACTTTTCCTATCAGTGTTATTTCGCACAACAGATTTTACCGTTGTCGCTTAGCCGAAAGTCATTCTATATAGAATATCTCTCTGTACTGTTTCTCTTTTTTTTCTTATTGTCCTTGTTTATGTTTCTTCGTTTTACGTATTTCCTCATCATTCGCACTTTTTACCATTCGGCCTAGAGACATCACTGCTTCTTTTTCTTGTTATTGTGTTTGTCTTATGTTTTCTCTTCGTGTTCGTTCATTACGTTACTCATTTATAACCTCAGTCGTTTGTGCTGGCGACGCCACCAAATATAACAATATTGTCGGAAGGTCTCCAAATTGTAATGATATATGATCAGACATCATATATCATTACGGTATATTTTCAAATTTGAAAACGTGTCTGCGTGTTCTCCTTTCAGGTGTGAGTGAGTTGTGAAGGCAACTGGAAAGTGATCCGACAAATATTGGGGGATTCTTTGCAACGGGGTTGCAGTGGTGTGTGTGTGTGTGTGTGTGTGTGTGTGTGTGTATGTGTGTGTGTGTGTGTGTAGAAACGATTGCAATATTTGGGAAACGGAAGAATTGTTTCCCGATGGCATGGCGAGGTAAGTATATAGATTGGTGCCGCTTAATTGCAGTACACAGTTGATTTACTTGAGCTTCTTGTATTTTCTTTACCATTTCGAAACCAAGAACACAGAGCATATTGAAGAATTGTCCCAGAAGTGTATTTTTGCAGCAGTTAAGTATCTAAGCTGGTGGAACCCTTGACGAGGCCACTACTGGTGAATATATATATATATTATATTTATATTTACACACACAGACACAGACACACGCAGACACACACACACACACATACGGGTGGTGGTAGCAGTTGTTGTGGTGGTGTGTCAGTATATGTGTGTGTGATACCGTAGATTTTGTAACGTAGCTTAGAAAAAGGAAACATTTGCCAGGTTTGCAAATTCTATCTTTGTATGCATCTTCCTGTGTTTTTTTTTTTTTTGGTTAGGTTCATTTGGCACAGATGCATCGCACTGATGCTGGAAATATCATCAGGTACTTTTTTGTTTTTATCCATACTGTTGTTTTTGACATTATTATTATTATCGCTTTAATGTAGAATGATTTTCGGTGAGTTTTGTAAATGGTGCCATTTGATAATGTTCCTGTGCATTCCAAACACTTGGGAACTTCAGAGTCAGTTTATTGCACAGATGTGACTTCTCTTGGAAGAACTATTTCTATGTGAGGAAGTTTTCCATTGAAATTCAAATCATGACACCCCCATTTTCTTTTCTTGCCTATTATGTCAAAAAATACATTATCTGCCATGTGTATCCCTTTCTTATTTTTAAAGATAGTTGAGCATTTATATTCTTATTGATCATGTGACCACGTAAAGTCTTCTATCGTGGCTCGATTTTCGTTAAGTTCTTCATATGGACATACCTTTGAATGACGAAAACCATCTTCATTCTTATCACACATTAGCAGCTTGATCAGCATCGTAAATTCTGTTAAATAGTTTCGATCAGTTTACTCTGATCATCAACAGGGACTGTTTAAAAACAACAGGTTTAGCAGC
>NC_043009.1:65225522-65228022 GCF_006345805.1 Octopus sinensis
TAGTAGCACCCCTTCCTTCTCACCTTTCCAAAGAATGCACCACGTGATCTTCCTGTTTTTTGAAGCTGACCATTTCTTTTCTTTTGCGAAGTAATGTTTACCACCACTTAAACATGGCTGATCTGTAGGAATTACTGCTATCTATAGCTGACGAGTATCAACTACCGAGGATGACCACAAAAAGGTCGAAACCGTACGCTCTTGTGGTCGCGCGGCTGGAAGACGGTAGGGTTTCACTCCCCTACTTGCAACACATTTCGGGTGCAGAACAACCAGCTGGAGGAGGCGTGTTCCTGCGGTTAAAGACAGCAGTACCGTCGGTTCCTATACAAAAGCCATTTTTAAGAGGTCGTAAACATTACCTTTCAGATTGGTTATTCTGCTTTCGTCTCTCACAGAGATTTTCTAACAAGTTGATTTACTCATTCCTCTTGCATCGACAGTTCACGCGCTCATTTGCCTTTCTTCCCAGCTTCTGATTTGTCTGAGACTTTAAATTTAGCTATTCATAGGCGCAGAAGTGGCTGTGTGGTAAGTAGCTTGCTAACCAACCACATGGTTGCGGGTTCAGTCCTACTGCGTGGCATCTTGGCCAAGTGTCTTCTGCTATAGCCCCAGGCCCACCAATGCCTTGTGAGTGGATTTGGTAGACGGAAACTGAAAGAAGCCTGTCGTATATATATATATATATATATATATATATAATATATATATATATATATATATTATATATATATATATATATATATATATATATGTGTGTGTGTGTGTGCGTGTGTGTGTGTGTGTGATTGTGTGTCTGTATTTGTCCCCTAGCATTGCTTGACAACCGATGCTGGTGTGTTTACGTCCCCGTCACTTAGCGGTTCGGCAAAAGAGACCGATAGAATAAGTACTGGGCTTACAAAGAATAAGTCCCGGGATCGATGATTTACTCGACTAAAAGCGGTGCTCCAGCATGGCCGCAGTCAAATGACTGAAACAAGTAAAAGAGTAAAAGAGTATCTGAATTTGTTCTGAGTGTAAAATAATTTTGTTGTCTATATATGTTTTTTTTTTAAGTCTGAAAGCACCACCACTTTTCCTATCAGTGTTATTTCGCACAACAGATTTTACCGTTGTCGCTTAGCCGAAAGTCATTCTATATAGAATATCTCTCTGTACTGTTTCTCTTTTTTTTTCTTATTGTCCTTGTTTATTTGTTTCTTTCGTTTTACGTATTTCCTCATCATTCGCACTTTTTACCATTCGGCCTAGAGACATCACTGCTTCTTTTTCTTGTTATTGTGTTTGTCTTATGTTTTCTCTTCGTGTTCGTTCATTACGTTACTCATTTATAACCTCAGTCGTTTGTGCTGGCGACGCCACCAAATATAACAATATTGTCGGAAGGTCTCCAAATTGTAATGATATATGATCAGACATCTGCGTCCATTCGGTGACTTTTTTCCCCTTTTTTCGCCGTACGATCCTTTTGCATCCTCTTTGCTAAATTCTTTTATACATACATGCATACATACACGCGTACATACAAGCGTACATATATATGTATATATATATATATATATACATACTGCAAACACACACACTCACTCGTGCGCGCACACACACACACACACACAGACTTATATACACACAAGCACGCACATATACATCATGCGTAATATAGTATAGAGGTTTCCTAGAGTAGCGATCTATACATATATACAATGGATGATGGTCTGATACTGGTGCCAAAGAATGCGATGTTTTATTATTTAGATATACATCGGAGAGATATTCACTGCGTTCGTCCCTCATTCCGAGACAAAATGAAGACTTGAACTTATCTCAGACATTCCGTGGAAATAGTATTGCACTCGGGGAACTAAAAAAATAAGAACAAACAAAACTTATATTTATTCGTTGGTGGACACTTGTCGTGCAATGCATTAGTGGAACAGACTAAAGGCTATGGAAACACAAATGGTCTCCGTTAATCATCCAAGGAGACCGACTTCGCTCGCTGTAAATTGATAAAAATAGGATGAATGATTTTTACAAAGTGAACTTCTGCTGAAGATATTAATGGCACGAGTGTGATAGAGATATCTCTAACAGGTAATGAAACATAGTTTTACACGAGTCATATCACGAATGATATCAATAAAAAGGGAAACTTTCACGTCCAGTCAGTCCCCATTAGACTCATATAAGTATGCTCACAGGATTCCGTCCGCTTTCAAAATTCCCTTCTCTTAAAGTTGTCAATTAATCCCTTATATTTAACGTTTAAAGAAAAACAATGGTGGAAAAGAAAGGAGCTGCGGTGAAAGTTAGTGAAAATTAATTTACTTTTTATAGACATATTTTCTGGGAGATCTATCGATGACTGATAGGAAAGATTAGCGGTAAAGCAAGATTTTATTTGATATTCTAGTAGATCGAATCACCGATCTGCAAGCGGAAAAGGGAAGATGGTATGATTTACTGCTGCTGTGGATTGAGCAGTTGTATGCCT
>NC_043009.1:65230522-65240522 GCF_006345805.1 Octopus sinensis
TTTATGTGAAAAAAAACTTTTGATCTTTATTGACAAAATAAGCAAAAACTACGACTTTGGTTTATTAATCTTCATCAGCTGCGCATAAATGTTTCAAGCATCTTCCAAAGATCTCGATGTAGTAAAAATCAAAATATCTAACGGTAGATAATCCACTGCAATACCGACAGTGATTTGTCGTAGACCTTGCTGTTTGTAGAGATTGGCTGGATCCGAACTCGTATAAGCGCCCTCGATGTTCCGCTGACAATGTATTTCGTCACATGCTTCGTGCAAGAGATAAATCAAAATTAAAGATGAGGATTTGTGAAATAATATTTACTTTACTGGTTTTCGAATAAAACCTAATTTTCTTCAAGTTTTATTACAATAACAAGTTCGGATCAATAACCGAGACGAACTCACCAGTTAACTCTCATTGGTGCGATGTCAATAAAATGATGAAAAATTTGATATATTCCACATTTGATAATTAGATAAAATAAAGAAAAAAATTAAGGGAACCTGAATTTGAATTTCACTAAGAAAGCGTAATATTATTTGTGTAAATATATTTATTCGTAAATACATTATTTGCGCAACTAGACACACGAAGATTAGTATCAGATGCCTGTGTGCTTCGGGCGTTTATGTCAGTTTTATGGGTGGCTGTTGGGGCGTGTGCGTATGAGCGGGCCCACAGTTTCATATATATTGCAACATAAAGTAAAGTGACCCAAAACCCTCTTGTTATTTGTTCATATTTATACGTTGCATTGAAAGGCATAAATTCTGTTGTATTTTCTCTAGCATAAAAAAAAACAAAGATAGCGACGTCGTTAATTATAATTAGGTCAATACTATGAAATAAAAAAGAAAGAAAACTGTTTACTCTTACAGTTGTTATTGTTGTTGATATTGTTGCCGTTGTTGTTGTTATTATTATTATAATTATTGCTGTTGTTGTTGTTGTTGAGGGAGCAGAGCATGTCATCAAAGTGACACTGGAGTAAGATATACGAAGCCCAGAATACCCATCATGGCTACCCCTTCTGATAAATGTATACCAGGCATATGCATCACAATCATAAGTGCGAAACATTGTAATCTTATATCAAGATTAACAGCGCATCACTTTGCAGGCAGAGCCTTGTAAGAATTTTCTTCAGGTCAAGTAACACATTCCACCCAAAAGGTCCCTCAATATGAGTTGTTTAAGAATGTTGAACGAAACACTCATGTTTCCAGAGGTGAATTATTCAAACCCCAAAGAATCCCTCTCAACACATGGCTATGATGCTTCCCCACTACTTCTGCTCATGATCAGATGCATATATCGTCAGCCACTAAGGGACATGCTCAACTGATTAAGGTTAAACAACTGACAAACAAATCTGTGGTATTGAGCAGAATATTCGCTGTAGCCCATCTTTTATACCAAGGCAAAAGAATGTACATGATAACACGTTCAATCAGTTAAGATCAGAAGCAATGAGAGTCACTGGCTTGTACTGTATCTATTATTATTATTATTATTATTGAGTGAGAGAGCAGTTCATGCCATCAAAGTGACACTGGGGTAAAATATACGAAGCCCAATATACCCATCATGACTACCCGTCTGATAAAGGTACACCAGGCACATGCATCACAACCATATGTGCGCGACATGGTGATCTCATATCAAGATACAACACATGACCTTGCAGGTGGGGCCCAGTTAGAATTTTCTTCAGGTTGAGTAGCCCACCTGCTCAAACGGTCCCTGAATAAGGTTGCTTTAGGATGTTGAACGAAACCCTATGTTTCCAGAGGTGAACCATTCAAACTCCAAAGAATCCCTCTCAACACATGGCCATGATGCTCCCCCACTACTTCTGCTCGTGATCAGAGATGCACATATCGTCAGCCACTAAGGGACATGCTCACTGGTTAAGGTCAAACAACTGACAAGCAAACCTGTGGTATTGAGCAGAATATTTGCTGTAGCCCATCTTTTATACCAAGACAAAACAATGTACATGATAACACTTCCAGTCAGTTAAGATCAGAAGCCATGAGAGCCACTGCCTGGTACTGCATTTATTATTATATTATATTATTATTATATTATTATATTATTATTATTATTATTATTATTATTATTATTATTAACATTATTATTATTATTATTATTATTATTATTATTATTATTATTATTATTATTATTATATTATTATTATTATTATTATTGTTGTTGTTGTTTTTGTTGTTGTTGTTGTTATTCTGAAAGACTCTCGGATAGTTCTTAATTACGGGTTATTCTTTACTTGAAAGCAGGCAATAACAAATCACCAAAGGTTTCAAGTAGTGCCTTCTCCTGTGACTCAAAGAGAGACAATACTCTCCTTAGAATGCGAGCTGTAACCAACAATGCTATCTTCTGGATCACTTCAAACCTGACAGCAGCTACAATATTATTATTATTATTATTATTATTGACACAGATAGGCTGCATAGACAAGGCACTAGGTTACTGAAAACTGAACGTTCTTTCCCGGCACTCGTACAAGGACCCGATCAGTGAACTATATTAGAGGAAGCTCATAGGGGCGGTTGCTAATAGTCTGAAAAATGTTATAAGATTAGAATCGTTAAGCTTTAGTGAGGAAAATGTGATAGAAAATTCTAGAGCAGAGACAGAGCTAGTAAGGGACTCAGAAAAGGTGCTTAGAAAATTCATTGCGACTGACAGGCAGGGGGCGAAATTGGCGCTTGACTTTAACAAAGAACCTCGCATGTATAGGTCCCTGGTTAATTTAGACCAGTCGGAACTTACTCTCTTGTGCTGACCATTAATGCCTGGCAGCTATCCTCAAGAGGCGGGTTTCAAACCTACCTTCAGAAGGTGACACGCTGCAATTTGCAGCATCATTTGCTCGGATGTCAGAGTATTGTGAAGGAAATAGTTTGATTTTGGATGTTATGTTACACTGGAGTCTTTGTTGAGTATTTTGGGAAGGCGAGTTATCCTTCGCTGGAATTAGACAGCAAAGCTGTGTTTTTTAGAATATTTTTTATCATGAAACATTAAGGAAAGATGAATTCTTTCCGCCTCAAAATTATTACAGTAAACAAAGCTACACGACAAACATGCAAATAAAAGGAAAGTGAAATGTTTTAATGAAGAATGAAGCAAATATAGTAGAAAATGAAACGATGATAAATTCAACAGAAAATGCAGCATAACAAATAACCCATTTGACAACGAAGTATACGAGATGCGTTCGAAAAGAATTCGAAATTTGGACATAAAAAAATAAAACAATTTTGTATAATTCATAAGTTTTATTTAATCACTTTCAAAATACTCTCCTTGGGAGTTCATACATTTCTCCTAACAATTCAGACAAAATATGCTACGATGGTGATGAGACGAGGAAAGCATGTCAGGACAGAAGGCATAGTTTTGCCAAGTGGCGAGATGATGAACGCAACTCCACCTCAATCCAGTAATAAATACCTGGGAATACTTGAGACAGATGGAATTAAGCACAATGAAATGAAGGAAAAAACATAAAGAGAATACCTTCGACGAGTGAGAGAAATACAGGCTTCAAAGCTGAATGCCAAAAACAATTTTGGCCATAGACTCGTGCGCAGACAGAGACGCTCGTTCCAAAGGTTGACCCTCTAGTTCATGACCAAGCTTTGGCCACAAACTGAAGGGTCAATCTTTGAAATGAGCAAGTGTCTCTGCTGTGACGCATCTGTAACAGAGTGGATGAAACCGTTTACCATATCACGAGCGAATACCCTAGACTTGTCAAAAACCACTACAAGTTGTGGCGATATGATCAGTTCGCGAAATTGCTACATTGGAGACTGTGCAAAAGGTGGGGGCAAGAGAGAGGCAAGTCGTGATATCAGTACAAACCGCTGAGAATGGCAAAGTCGGAGACTAGCAGAATCCACTTGGATTTTCCAATTCAAAACAGATCAGGTGCTAGAGCATAACAGACCGGACCAGGTGATGGTCGACCAGATGCACCACATGTGCTATGTAGTTGGTGTTGCATGCCACTTTGACCCACGAATAGTCAAGAAGGAAGGCGAAAAGATAGATACAACCCGCTTAAGAACGAAATACCCCGGCTATGGAAAATGAAGAAGGTGAAGATAGTGCCAATTATTGTTGGGTTCTTGGGGACAGTATCAGAAGGCATTAAGAGGAATATAAAGGAAATTGGAATAGAGTGTCCAGTAGAACTGTTACAAAAGGTTTGCCTCCTTGGCACGGCCAGAATAATCAGTAAAGTACTAGATAGCTAAAAGGAACGGATTACATGGTACCACAAGCAGGTAGTAAGGCAGCTACGCATGCAAGACTCCAGGAGCTTCAACAAAACCTACGATAAAAAGAAATAATAACAATAATCCTAATGAGTTCTTTATATATATATTTAATAATGATTTCTTAATTGTTTCAAATATTGGCTCAAGGCCAGCAAGTTCCAGGAAGGAGGTAGGTCGATTACTTCAACCCCAGTGCTCAAATGGTACTTATTTTATCGACCCTGGAAGAATGAAGGGCAAAGTCAACCTCAGCGGAATTTGAACTCAGAACGTAAAGCCGGTAGACGTGCCTCCAAGCATTTTTCCCGGTGTGTTAACGACTCTGCCAGCACGCCACCTTAATAATAACAATAATAATAATAATGATAATAATAATAATAATAATAATAATAATAATAATAATAATAATAATAATAATAATAACAATAATAATAATAATAATAATAATAATAATAATAATAATAATAATAATAATAACAACAACAACAATAATGGTAATGATGATTGTAATAATTAAGATAATGAAGTCTATAACGATAGAGATAATAATGACGATGTCATTGATAAAAACTCTAATAGTTTCATGGGTCACACGAGTACGTCAGATTTCAACACACACAAATACACACACACACACACACACACACACACACCACACACACACACATGCACACACACACACACACATATATATGTATATGTCTATTTGTTCAATTTACGGAATTCTTAATCATGTTAACACCATATTGGCCTCATTCCTCACCAATTCCCCTCTTATGCATGACAACACAACAGTGGCAAGTGGCAACTCTCATGGTGTGCTTGCGTGTTCCCAGCTGCACTGGAAGATCACATCGTTGCTGTATAATGTCCACCGACTGCCCACATAGTCAGCCATGCGTCTCTCTTTTGATGACTATAGGCGCGCGCGTGTATGTTCGTGTACCTGCGTGTGTCTGCGTGTATGTGCGCCATTGTCAGGGCAATCGCGCCTGTATCCATGAATGCGTATTTAAGTGTATGGAGGTGTTCATCTGTATGTATGTTTGCATGTGTGTGTGTGAAAATGGATGTCAGATAATGAGACAAGGATAGATATTAAAATATACACATATGCCCCCCTTTTTTTTCTCTACAGATATGCGTCAGACAGAAATACGAATATGCACTGTAACATAAATCCACATTCAGCATTTATAATATACGTGTGTTTAGGTACATATAGAAATTATATTATCTCTCTCCCTTTCTCTCGCTTCTTACATAAACACATATATACATACATATACACATACAGACACATTTATGTATACATATATATGTAAACACATATATTATATGTGTGTCTACGTGTGTGAACTTGTTTCTGTGCAAACATCTATCTATCTATCTATCTATCTATCTATCTATCTATCTATCTATCTATCTATCTATCTATCTATCTATCTATCTATCATCTATCTATCTGTCTGTCTATCTGTCTATCTGTCTATCTATCTATCTATCTATCTATCTATCTATCTATTATCTATCTATCTATCTATCTATCTATCATCTATCTATCTATCTATCTATCTATCTATCTATCTATCTATCTATCTATCTATCTATCTATCTATATCTATCTATCTATCTATCTATCTATCTATCTATCTATCTATCTATTATCTATCTATCTGTCTGTCTATCTGTCTATCTGTCTATCTATCTATCTATCTATCTATCTATCTATCTATCTATCTATCTATCTATCTATCTATCTATCTGTCTGTCTATCTATCTATCTATCTATCTATCTATCTATCTATCTATCTATCTATCTATCTATCTATCTATCTATCTGTCTGTCTGTCTGTCTGTCTCTCTCTCTCTCTCTATATATATATATATATATATATATATTAAAATGTTTTATATATATATTTTTACCTAAACATGCATATACATAAATATATGTACATATATACACGTGTATATACAAGTAAATATATGAATATACACATATAAATCTGTATATGTATGTATATATGCATTCACACGTGTATGTATGAATGAATACATATATATATACATGCAAGTTTGTATATATGCACGTTTGTATAATATATCATCTGTGCACTTTAGCTCTCTGTAACGTACTGTAATAAAGTGTCTCCTGGTGACCTGTTCTCTTTAAGCATCTGCATTCAGTTGCATTTCGAACATCCGATGCAGAGTTCCAAACGGCCACAATGGTGAAACATTCGTAAGGACAAATTATAGAAACTTGTGTTTATCGAAATTTCTCTCTTCTCTCTCTATACTCTCTCTTTCTCTCTCTTTCTGTACACACACACACACATGAGTATACACGGCCCTCGCTATATATCAGCTATTTGTGGTCACAACTTTAGAGGGTGGTGGGGTGACAGACGATTTACCACCGTGACCTCTGGCCAGTGCCAAAATTTAAAATTTTCATTTCTTTTTGATATACAACAGCATGTCAGATTCTAACTTGACACAAAAAAAATGAAAAGGTACGCCGTGCTTTTGTGGTTCCAGTCACCTTCTTTGATGTATCGTATTCACCACATGTGCTGTTCTTCGGGAAGTATTCTTTCCTGTTTGGTATATTTAATTTTTCTTGAGATTTTGTTGAATGGCACACCCTGAATGTTTGAATGTTGTAGACAGACGACTGTGTCCTAGTTTTATCTTTTTATCAAAATATTCCTGTTCTCATGAGTTAGTTGGCGTCTGTTTAAGGCTGTAAAAATTGTAAAAAAAGCCCACGATCGTTCTTTATTCCCGAGTCCACAGAACAGAGATGAAATAATTGTTGGGGACGCGAGTTGAACACATTTCTCCTGGTCATTCAATGCAAGCGATTTACTCCCCACACACACTGATATATAAGACAGATTGATAGGTAGGGAGAGAGAGAGAGAGAGAGAGAGAGGAGTTATCAGGCAGGTACTTTATCTATTGCAGCGCTTTTCAAACTTTTTGCTAGAGCGGAACCCCAGGGAAACATTCTACTGGCTCGAGGAACACCTGTGCAGTAATTTAATAGTCTTATGCACACATTTCTGCACAGGAGAATAAAAAATTACTGCCGATTTTAGCAGTTTTGTAACTTCTTGCGGAACTCCTGGACTGTACAAGTGGAACCCTGGTTGAAAACCACTGATCTATTGAATGTGAAAGGATAAATGGCAAAGCTGATCTCGAAGGGATTTGAACTTGGAGCATAGAGGGCTGGAATAAATACCGCAGCACAGTCTATCTGACATCCTTACAAAGCTAGGCAGTACACAAAGCGTCACAGTTTTTATTTGTCACCATACTCATATACTTTGCAAATTATTTTCTCGTGTGATAACTATGTGCAAGATAAAAAAGTAAAATGAAATAAAACAAAACAGCCTCGATGTCAGAGACTATCGGTCTTGCTTAACTAACTGGGACATCCTCCCACGAAACATCATCTCATGCTTTAATGAACGACAAGAACCAATTATTTCATACACTAAAAACATTCGACTCATAAAGAAGCTATTGAAACAATTATTCTGTCGCTCGTACACTATGTTGTTCATTACTTGGTAGATAGTAAGTATAAATTAATTAAGCAAGTATAATTTAATTAGGACAACACAATATATATTAATTAGGATAACTGGTGCTATATTTAGTTTGGCTTTTATTCCTTGCGTACGGAGGCGATTTTTAAAACTTCAGCACGTCTTTATGCACTTTTGTTATAAGTGTGGAGCTAACAGAAGGGTTAGGTGGTCGGAGAAAACGCCTTACCTCATTTCTTCCGGCTCTATGCGTTCTAAGTTTCTGAGTGGAGGAACCACAAGAATATTACCAGAGTATTGAGATCAACAGAATCAACAACCCCGTCTTCTTAACATTGCTGGCCTTGTGATTGACTAAGAGGACATTATCTGAAACACAGACAGTCTCTCTCTCTCACACATACGCACACACACACCCGTATGTATATATGTGTGTATGTATGTATTGTGCATGAAGCTACGTATCTATATATATTTGTATATGTATATATATGTATGTGTGTATATATATAGGTGTGTATTTATATGTGTGTGTAGATATATGTGTATATATGTGCGTATATATATATGTGTGTAGATATATATATATATATATATGTGCGTATACATATATGTATACACACACACACACACACACATATATATATATATATATATATATACATATGTACATTCTTACATCAGCATCACTGGTAGGATTACTGTAACAAACAGCAATGATAAAAGTATCAACATTCGTAATAAAAAATGATATTCGCGGTAGGAGCTTCGCTGATTTCACGGATAACAATAGACAGCATCGACAAGAAAGAGACATCGGACAAAACGTTATGGAAGACGAATGAACAAATTCAAAATGGTCGCTCTCGTCTCCATCGACTAAACATGCGGCCTACTTTACGTTTTAGCACAAAATATTTTGTCATAACTACCAACGTATCATCACATTCATCACACATGTTTGGCCCCTACCTGATGGAATCAGTGCCGATTGCTATTTATATTTTGGAGAAATTTTCATGACAGCCATGCGAAGAATGATCCTGTTGTAATTCTATTCTGAATTAACGGAATGAATTTTCTCAACCAATCAGGGAATAGTCTGCAGATATAACAAAACGATACGCAGTTCTTATTAGAGACGACCGCAGTCATTGCAGCAATTGACACAAGACCACAATGACACATACAGCTCATAGTAGATGTGCTGCGGGAAAAGAAAAATACTTAGTAATACACGGCCCATTAACAGCCAAGGTGTAAAGACATAACTCATATTGTCCTAAAGAACAGAATTTCATCTATTTCCAGCATGCTTCCATATAAACCAAATATTAAATGAACTTTAACATCGTAATTTTGTAATCGTAATTATGTGCACATTTTATACGCAAACATATCTTGCAGACTCACTTGTATGTCCATAAGTTTATTGCATATACACATACATGTGTGCATTTTTATGGATCTGAAGACTCGCTTGCATGTACACATTTCTTTAAATAAATATTATCCACTTCCACACTTCTAAATATATTCCACCTTATAAATGTATTTTAGAAAGCTACGTTCGGTTCTAATTTTAGACCATTTCAACGTACGTGGCAATCCATTTCTTGTTGCAGGACTTTTTTTGTTATAAACAATAATTTTGTCTTCTTAATCGGACTTGGCCCATTTCAAATAGACTACAATAGGCAAGTAGAAAATAACTTTTTCTATTCTGTATTTATTAGAGGATAAAAATCTGTGTATTGTATTCTGTATTTCGTCCTGAGTTGAATCAAGATTTTTTACATATTTCTGAAAATATTCAATCATCGAAGACGACCACCACCGAAGGAACAAAGAACGAACATTATAAAATTGAGTGAGCTTATGTAGTTATTTATAATTATGTATTGTGTGTGTTGTGTAAGCATGTATCTATAGGGTCCACAGCTCTTCAATATCCTCTCAAAGAGCACGAGAGACCTACACAGGGTGAAAATAGGTGTTTTCAAAACAAATCTGAATCTTCTATCAATTGTTCAGCATGAAGCTACCACGCAGCAGGAAAAGCAACATCAAATTCCTCCATTCGCCAAATGCCATGTGTCAGAAGATGTTTCAAGGCAAGT
>NC_043009.1:65245522-65258022 GCF_006345805.1 Octopus sinensis
ATAGATAGATAGAGAGAGAGAGAGAGAGAGAGAGAGAGAGAGAGAGAGAGCCTGGCAGGATCAAGAATGGATTAGGGCGTGTGTGCACGCGCCGGTGTGTGTGTGTGTGTATGTGTGTAACCATTTGTGTCGTCGGTTCGCTCTGGTCTGTACTAAAAGAGTTTCTTCTCACCCCAACCATCACTCCTCCACCATCACCCCTCCACCACCCCTACTTCTACTACCTCTCATACCATTACCATCATCAGCCGCACCATCAGGCTACAATAACCACCACCACTATACATAGTTGCTAACATAGCACTACCAATAGACTCTATCGCAGCAACTTCTGCCGTCACCGCAACCACCACCACCACCACCCCACCACTACCACCATCACCACCATCATCACCATCATCATCACCAATACCACTTCGACTACTATTCCCACTACTTACACTAACAGACACTATTACCACCTCCTCCGCCGCCGCCTCCACCACCACAACTACCACCATCACCACGACCACTATTTCCACCACCCCACCACTGTTCCCATCACTTACATCACCACTACCACTGCGACCATCACCCTACTCTCACTATCACTCGCTATCACCACTCCTCCTCCTCCTCCTCCTCCTCCTCCCACTCCCATTATGTTATACATATTTGAAATATTTAAAAAATAAAGCAAGTGAAATTGATAATTCTTCCATTTCAACTTCCTCTCAACCTTCTCCTCTCTCCATTCCCCCCTTTATATTCTCCTTCTTTCTCTACTCCCCCTCCCCGCCACGCCATCACTTATTAATGCAGCAGTTATTAATTCGAATTTCTCAACTAAATCCGAAACTGCGCACATTTTTCACACCACCACCACCACCACTGCCAACACCACCACCACCGTCGTCGTCATCACCGTCGCCGCCATCAACACAGTCTGCACCACCACTGCCGCCATCATCATCATTGACAACAATATTGATACAACCGACAATACCTTAACCATTCCTTGCTCTACCGCCACATTATTGCCAACCACCGGGTACCACTTCCAGCACCACCCTTATAGCCATCTTCACCATGCACAAATCGCCTACATCACATCATCCCCTCTACCAGTAAACTCATGACCAGCATCCTCGCCGTTCCCCATCATCACCACTGTCACGAGAACGAGTCTACAAGAAAGCTTCTACGTTGCTACGCGACCAGAAAGCGAGAAATAACAGTTAAATATTCCTTGGATCATAGGAAACTTCTTAGAAAAGGAAACATCCGATATTGTAACCCAGAATTCTCTGCATGTAGGAAAAAAGATGTAGGTAAAACAGATGGGCATGTTTGGAATAGGTCTGAAACATATCTGCTTGGTGAAGACAGACCTGGGGCTATAATAACAATGGTTGTCACACAAACTCATACATCGCCATCACAACCACCTCCACTGCAACTACCACCACCAGTAGAATCTCCCCCACCCTAACTATAAACCCATCATTACCATCATGGCCATCGCGAAACCCATCACCATCACAACGATCATGAATATCGCCCCAGAACAACTATCGTTTCTATCAGCACCATTTAGAACCACCTCCAATGCCAACCACCGTCTTAAATCTACACGTCACCACACTCCATCCTGCACCCTCACAATCAATTTAGGAAGCGGCATCTCCACTCGTATGTTTAAGTGATCAGTGCAGACTTTGGACTAAACAGGAACAACAGCCAGACAACAATCACCACCACTACAACGCCACCACTACCATCTCAACACCGCATCCAAATCACTACCACCACTACTACCAACATCACCGTAACCACCACCAATACCACCATCGTAGCCATTAAGTACCACAGCAATGTCATCGTCACCACAAATGCGCAACACCACGTACCACCACCTCCACTATCATCATTATTATAGTACAATAACCGTAATACCACCATCCTCGCCACCATCACGAAACATCATACACCACCTCCCACCACCTGGTTACAGGTAGTTTTTGTCGATCGAACTTTTGGTTAATTCATAACCAAATCGCCTGGCTGTTTCTGGTGTATTATTGGGTTTGTTTACTTAATACAGTCTTGAGCGACCGTATCTTTTCGATGAGATTGGGGATATTTTGTTAAATACACTACAACATCCATGTTGGCGATTTTCTTGTTGAACTCTGGATACAACGTCGTCGCAGGCTGCCTCTTTGAAGTTTGTGATTCTGTTTTTGTTTTTTTCATTGATGCACGAGAGTTTGTAACGATAACTGGTAGATGATATTTATAAAAAAATGTCATTTGCATTGTGTTCAGCAAGATTTGAAGAGATGGCCTGCATATCTATTCTTTAGACGTTCCGCTAGATTCAAAATGCAGATATGCTAGTCACTGTTGTTTATGTCGCAGGAGAACAACTTGTTTTTATGACTACACGCTCGGTTTTAAGGAAGCTGGACAATTACTTGCCAGGCGATTGTGAAATCTTGGAATGTGGTGCAGGACGTGATATCTGGGGTAGAGCTACAACAGTTGGGTTGATGTGATATGCGCGCGTATTAGTTCAGAATTTGTTGCATGGAAGGGGAAAAAGATTTCGATTCTATTTTCTTATCTCCCTAGGAAATACATGATGTCGATTATACTCTTGTGATCGCTTGTCGTATATAAGCTTACTAGAATGAGCTTAGTGTGTGTGTTATTTTTAAATCATTTATTTTTAAGCCCAGCTGTCTCGTTTAATGTCATTGCCAGTTAATTACGAAATCTTTAGTGGTATTTATATCTGAACTTTTGATATTTTGGGACCCTACTTCGTGTCCCCCGAAGATCAAAAGCTAAGATTACATTACAAAATGACGAAATAAAGACAATTTTTGAAAGCTTGAGTGTAATGTCGGCAGAATGAAGTATGGAAATTCTTTTGCTGAAGAATGAAGACACCTTTATTATTTTTGAATTATCCTCTCTAGTGGAGAAAGCTTTTAGTACAGTAGCCTCAATATTCTTTTCTACTCTAGGTACAAGGCCCGAATTTTTGGAGGAGGGACCAGTCGATTAGATCGACCTCAGTACGCAACTGGTACTTCATTTAACGACCTCGGCGGAATTTGAACTCAGAACGGAAAGACAGACGAAATACTGCTAAGCATTTCGCCCAGGATGCTAACGTTTCTGCCAGCACGTCGCCTTTAGATGCACTACTTTTGTTATAGAAAGATCGGGCTTGTCTTATTTTAGCATAATTCGCAGTGCTGGGAGTTTTATATTCAGGTAGTAAAAACGATTTTAAATAGAATTAATGCTGTCCTGTGGAATTTACAAATTTGTATAAAGTTTACAACGTTTGGCTTTGTGCGCGAAGCGTTTATTTTGAAATGGTTTCCGTGCGAACTTGAAAGAGGAGCAACAGCACCTCCCGTTTGTATGATTGCTATTACTGCTGTTGTCTTCGTTATTTTCCTTGCAAGTCGTATTTTTTTCTGTGGGGTGTAAAATGTGTTGCATGTTAGGGTCTTCATAAATATTTTGAAGACTTTGCAAGGCATTTCAAAGTTTATGAGATTGATTCGTGTAGAATCGCCGTCGGTGTCGTTCTCTGACACTGTCTGTCTGTCTGTGCTGAGGAAAATATTGTTCTGCGTTGAGAACTGACACAGAATCTTTATCGCTCTGAGTACAATATGAATCACATGACTTTTGATAAGTTACCGATACAATGACATGTGAATCTTCACAACATACATGAACAAAACAACAACAACAACAACAACAATAATGCTGATTTCTAATTTTGGCACAAGACCAGCAATTCCAGGGGGATGGGATGCAAGTCGATTACATCGACTCCAGAATTCAACTGGTATTTGTTTTATTGATACCGAATAGATGAGAGACGAAGTCAACCTCAGCGGAATTTGAACTCAGAATGTGAAGACGGACGAAATACCGCTAAAAATGTCGACCGATTCCGCCAGCTCGCCGCCTTAATAATAATAATAATAATAATAATAATAATGATGATGATGATGATGATGATGATGATAATGATGATAATGATGATGATGATGGACTCTCCCATCGAAGACGACGTATGAGCGTTCAGCTTTTGCCGAACAATCTACACAAATGGTTTGTTTATAGGGATCAAACGTTGGAGCTGCACATTAGCTCCCTCTCTCCATCAAATCAACGTTTCCCGAACAGGTGCACTGTGTGTTATGCCTCAGGTGTCTAATTGATCACAGAGTAAACGCGAGATGAAGGGTTTTGCTCAAAAATACAACGCACCACCTGGTCTAGGAATTGAAATCACGACATAGCGATGGTGAGTGCAACACCCTAACCACAAAGCCATACGCCCTCGCAATAATGACAACAACAACAACAACAATAATAATAATAATAATAATAATAATAAAATAATAATAATAATAATAATAATAATAATAATAATAATAATAACAATAATAATAATAATAACAATGACAATAATAATAATAATAATATGGTTTCATAAACGTGTGAAAAGTGTTGTAATGCAGTTCTTGTGTACCGATATAAAGTTAGTCGATTCTACCATTCTTCTGCGAATTGGTGACCTTGTGTCAACGGTAAAAGTCAATAATGACAGCGGTGATAATGTTTACCGTTCAAAAAAGAAAATGGCTAAATTGGATTAGAGATGCTTCCGGTGAAGATGCGGCGTGATCTTTTGCTGCAAATTACTTTCGCTGTGTTCTTTAAGTAGTTCTGTTGAAGTAACTGACCTTCACTACTTCACCTGTTTAACTAATTTGCAAAATCAAAGGTGTGACATCACCTGCGTCAGGTTTATTAAACCACAAGATAATATCCTTATGATCTCTAAACTATACAACAGAGACATCTATAGTCGTTTAAGGAAAGAGAGAGAGAGAGAGAGAGAGAGGGAGAGAGAGAGAATGAGAGGAGTGGTGAGAGTAGAAGAATACATTGGGGCGGTGGAGGTGGGGAAAGAAAGAATTAGAGAAGGAAATAGAGGGAACGGGTGTCAGAGAAAGTAAGAGACGGAGAGAAAAAGCGGGCACGATAGAAATCCCATTTGGAATCTGTACACAGCGACACTTCAAATGCTTTATACTGTGCACAGTTTATTTTTTCTATATAGAAAAATACACACACACACCACACACACACAGACTGACATTCATATACATAAACATGCATACGACAGATATACACCAGAAGAGTTTGTACTCGATGTATATATATATATATATTATATATATATATATATATATATATATATGAGAGTAGTTCGCGTGTATACAACAGTGCATGTGAGTACATGTATGCGTGTATGTAGTTATAATGTCTACTCAATAAGTAAACATACCAAGTACCAAGCGCGGTCCCGTGTGTCTGAATATACGTTTGAACATAAATATATCTGCATAATTTTGTTACCATGCACAAATTTCCAGCACTCTCAATACACACACACACACACACACACACACACACACACACACACACACACACAGAGGGGTGCACACGCACATACTTTAATACACACGCACCAGGTGATATCTTCCAATTACAAGAACGTATGAAAGCAATTGCACTGTCGTACAGTTGTATGATATCACTTTAGTAATAAAAGGATACCGAATCTGCCGGTGTAGAGTCCTTTCTTAAGTTACGATCTTTTCGATACAAGATCGAAATGTGTAAACGGATCCATGTATGTTTGTATGTATGTATGTCCGTGGCTCAGGGGTTAGAGCGTAGGGCTCAAAACCATGAGATAGTGAGTTCGATTCCTGGACCGGGCTGTGTGTTGTCATCTTGAGCAAGACACTTTATTTCACGTTGCTACAGTTCACTCAACTGAAGAAATGAATTGCAACGTCATTGGTGCCAAGCTGTATCGGTCTTTGACTTTACTTTGGATAACATCAGAGGCGAGGAGAGAGAGAGGAAGCTGGTAAGCACAGACAGCTGGTGGGCTTCCATAAACAATCTTGCTGCGACTTGTGTCTCGAAGGGTAACTTTCTAGGTCAAATCCCATGGTCATTCATGACACTTTTACATATGTACAAGGGGGAATAGGTTTGGATTTAGTTTGCGAGGTTCTGCCACTTCTTTGGTTATTAAGAGCAACTATATATATATGTGGAGGCGCAATGGCCCAGTGGTTAGGGCAGCGGACTCGCGGTTGTAGGATCGCGGTTTCGATTCCCAGACCGGGCGTTGTGAGTGTTTATTGAGCGAAAACACTTAAAGCTCCACGAGGCTCCGGCAGGTGGTGGTGGCGATCCCTGCTGTACTCTTTCGCCACAAATTTCTCCCACTCTTTCTTCTATTGGCCTGCGCGCTTAGCCAGCGGGGTGGCGTCGTTTGAAGGCTAAAAACAATGCAAAGCGCATTGTGACCAGCGATGTGTAGCAACATCTGATAGCCTGGGCGGTCACGGTGATCACGGCGATATATATATATATATATATATATATATATGTATTTATACATCCATGTGTAAACATGAATATATGCATCAATACATGTTTACACGTACGAATGTGAACATGCAATCATATACTTAGATAAATGCAAAATGGATGAAAATATTCGCATACAGGCGCAAGTTCGTGCTCATATAATTGAGAAGGCGGAAACATATGTAAATATGACGAGTTAGATATGAAAACTAAGAAGTTGTTCAAGAGCAAATCCAAGATATGTATATGCGTATTTTTTCTAGAAACATATTTATGTTAAACATTAACTCCGAGTTACTGCTGAAGTGTCGACAACACATTAAGTTCTTAAGGCAATAGTAACCACCTATTGTGTCGTAACTGATGAAATTTTAGTCGACAATATGGTTATAGGGTTGCCTGTGATTATGTATGCCTTAACTCAATGATAGGCTGATAATGATATATATATATATATATATATATAATATTCCCTTTAATCTAGCATGATGAATCTGCACAATTGTCTCCAACCCTGAAACTCGCAATAAAAGACTCCAGGAACTAAAACAAGTACTACTTAAAAGACAATATCCATTAATGCTAATAGACAACGGAATAGAATGGGCTAAAGCAATAAATATCGAAGAACAACGAAAAACGAAAAGTATTGCAGACACATCCAATACTCTACCCTTTATTACAATACACAACCCCAGAAACACAGAGAATTACAATATTATCCACCAGAACATCCCACAATTAAAACAAGACCCAAGAATGAATCAAGCATTCGAAATATACAAAATAATCAAAAGTAAACGACAATCGGAGTCCGTCAAACAAAATCTCAGAAGCGAATACCATTGATGAAGCAGGGATAATCAAAGAAAATACTTTCATAGAGATGTACAAATACTTAACAAACTTAACAGAGTACATACGCAAATAACTATTCACACACAAAATTCTTTCTGCTACTTATCATGAGGAAGCTGCACAGCTGACAACCAAAACTTTAGCCACTGGACAACATACAAAAACTCCGGCCCACTTGATTATAACTAAACATGTATAAATACATACATAGATAAGTACACACACACACAAGTCCAAATTTGGCCAAATGCGTTTTGTTTTTCAATATTTAATTTTTTGCAATATCCGTATCTTTTGGTCAAACTATCGTATCTCCAGCTGCTTTAGATGCCAAGATATAAAAATTGTCGGTGTAGTAAAGCGGTTTAGCATTTTTCCAAAATGCAGTAAGTCCCACACACGACAGTTTTGCCAATATATTTCTGACTGAAAATATCATACATGCATGGAGTTAAGATTTTATGAACCCAACAAAGTATTATTTTAAAGCTAAAACTGTTGCTAATGTAAAAAGAAATGGAATGGTGAAACTATTTTTTCGTTTTCTCGAAAAGCGATGTTTTTGGACTCACGACACTTTTGCAGCGGGCAAATATATATATACGTATGGATGGAAGCACTCCGTCGGTTACGACGACGAGGGTTCCGGTTGATCTGAATCAACGGAACAGCCTGCTCGTGAAATTAACGTGTAAGTGGCTGAGCACTCCACAGACACGTGCACCCTTAACGTAGTTCTCGGGGATATTCAGCGTGACACAGAGAGTGACAAGGCCGGCCCTTTGAATTACAGGTACAACAGAAACAGAAGTAAGAGTGAGAGAAAGAGTGGTGAAAGAGTACAGCAGGGATCACCACCATCCCCTGCCGGAGCCTCGTGGGGCTTTAGGTGTTTTCGCTCAATAAACACTCACAACGCCCGGTCTGGGAATCGAAACCGCGATCCTACAACCGCGAGTCCGCTGCCCTAACCACTGGGCCATTGCGCCACCCGCGGGTAAATATATATATACATTTACGGATAGCGTCTCAGCCATTCAACCTTTAACTCGGCAGAAGATTGGGGATGTGAGGGCTGCATCTGCGGTCTTCTTTTAGTCACTGCCAGTTAGATAGTGCAATTAGCAGTCAGGGACAGAACGCGCCACCTGGTCCAGAAAGCGAAATCACATCCTTATGACTGCTAGCTCAACACCCTAACCACCAGACCACAAATCTTCCCATATGTGTGTGTGTGTGTGTGTTAGAGTTTATGTATGTAAGTCGCTTCAGATGGTAGACATGTTTCGGTCACGGTGTCTTCTTATTAGAAGTAAAAACAACGAGTAATATATTTTTTGCTCTTTGACTCCTAATTGCATTTAAATGAAGAACTCTAGGGAATTCGAAGAGGTTATTGTCAGGAATATTACACAAGGGAATCTAATGAACAACTCTTTATTGACTTGTCTCAATTGCTTCATGAGCCGACACGTTTGCATATATATGTATGTATATGTATACACACACACACACACACACATATATATATATATATATATATTATATATATATATATATATATATATATATATATATATATATATACATATATATACATACACATATATGGACATACTAGCATACATACTCCAATACACACACACATATATGTATGCATATATCTACGGCTATATCTATCTATATTCACATGAGCACGCAGGCACACGCACACATGCACCGATGTATATTTTCTTATATATACTTACATACACGCATACCATCACACGCGCTTATATGTATGAGTCTATATATGTATATGAGTGTTTATATATATATATATGTGCGTGTGTGTGTGGGTGTGTGTATGTGTGTATGCATATATATGTATGTGTGTGTATATAGGTGCATATACATATATATGTGTGTGTGAGTGTGTACAAATCTATATATATTTATTTATATATGCATATATTTACATATGCATATATATATATATGTATATATATATATATATATATATATATGTATATGTATATAAGCATATATGCTTATATACATACATATGTATGTATATATATGCATATTTCTGATTATGTGTTTCTATATATTTAGTTAGATACATATAGACACTCTCTGTCTGTCTGCCTGTCTTCCTCTCTCTCTCTTTCTCTCTGTCTCTGTCTCTCTCTTTCTCCCCCTCTCACTCTCTCACACATACACACACATACATATGTTCACACAGCCACACACCCATACTTAAAATCAAGGCAGATAATGAATTCTACTTCCTGATGAAACTAATTTATTCTTCCAAAATCCTTTTGATCTTGTTGCTATGTACGCTCACATACACACATACGCGCGCACACGAACACATACACACACAAACACACATGCATACACATATGAATGAACAAATACATAATCTATATGCAATGCAATATGTGAACACATATACTCACACACGTACATGTGTAAGCGATGCTACCTATCTATCTATCTATCTATCTATCTATCTATCTATCTATCTATCTATCTATCTATCTATCTATCTATCTATCTATTTATCTATCTATCTATCTATCTATCTATCTATCTATTTATCTATCTATCTATCTATCTATCTATCTATTTATCTATCTATCTATCTATCTATCTATCTATCTATCTATCTATCTATCTATCTATCTATCTATCTATCTATCTATCTATCTATCTATCTATATATCTATCTCTCTATCTATCTATCAATTTCTATGTATCTATCTATCTAAAACAAACAGATATATAACAACTTCAACCCCTTTCAAGTCTCATGTTTCCATGTTTATATACAGGGCTCTGTATGAGTACACACCACCACGTACAAACACATGCGAGCGCGCGTACGCGTATATATATATATTGATTTGAGGAGTATTTAGGAACTTTGAACTAATTTTGGCGTGTACAGTTGTATTTAAAACTTTCGTGTCCACTTGAATGTGGAAAACCTACGCTACAGTAATTATTTCGAAAGGAAACAGTCTTTTAATATTAATACGCATAAGTCAGCGAGCAGGCAGTAATGTAAGCATGCCGCACAAAATCCTGAGCGGCATTTCGTCCGTACTTACTATTTGAATTCAAATTCCGCCGAGGTCGACCATCTCTTTCGTCTTTTAGGGGTCGATAAAATAAGTTCAAGCTGAACACAGCGGTCCATGTAAACGAATTACTATTTTTTCCCCAGATTTATTGCCTTGGGTAAAAATTTGAACCTAATGAAAAGACACATTTAATTTTAGGCCACAAGCCCTTCTAGGTCAATACTCTTTCTCTGCTACGGACACCGGGTGGTCATTCAAAGTTAAAAAAAACAGCAATTAGGTGGGGGGGGGGGAGCTTTTATAAGAACAGTAAATGTTGCATTTGCTGATGTGAGCGAAGTTTTGTAAAGTTTGAATTAATTGATTGGAGGTAAACTGATTAGCGTTGAAAGAAATGATGAACACAATTATATTCAAGTGTTTTTGTGTTTCCGAGTGTACACGAACATCTTCAATATGACTGTACACGCCCATAGATATATATGCGTATTTGTTGTGTGTGTGTGGGGGGGTGTATCTATCTATTTGTGTCAGCATAAATAAAGAGACACACAGAAACAAACATTCACAAACACACATTTGTATGCATATGTAAACACAAGCACACATACGTATATATGTATGTACATATATAAACACACACACACATAGATATATCTACAAGTATATATCAAAAAAAGACATTCAGCAAATCTGAAAGTGAGGC
The DNA here is from genome assembly GCF_006345805.1 of Octopus sinensis. Taxonomy (NCBI): domain Eukaryota; kingdom Metazoa; phylum Mollusca; class Cephalopoda; order Octopoda; family Octopodidae; genus Octopus; species Octopus sinensis. The sequence continues at coordinate 65,256,629 of NC_043009.1, forward strand.
ACTTCAATTAAACGTGATTAATTGTCAATTAAAAATTAATTAGTGAGTTGACAAGTTTGTCTGAGTGAAACAATATGGAATAAATCGTTCAAAATTGAAATGCATGCATATATATATATGCACATATATATACATATGTATATATGTATTATATATATATGTATATATATATATGTATATATATAAATATGTATATATGTATTTATATATATGTACGTGTACCCATATATATGTATGTTTATGTATGTATGCATATGTGTCTTTATGTATGTATATATACGTATATATGTGTATATATATGAGTATATATACATATATATGCATATATGTATATGTATATATATATATATATATATATATATATACATAGGCGCAGGAGTGGCTGTGTGGTAAGTAGCTTGCTTACCAACTACATGGTTCCGGGTTCAGTCCCACTGCGGGGTACCTTGGGCAAGTGTCTTCTACTATAGCCCCGGAAACAAACATGGAAACGGATCTTTTTTTAACAACGAAAAACAGAGTACAAGACAACTACATAAGGAAAAATCCCCTTCATCAGCTGTCCCTAGTTCAACTCCAGCGTGTTTCGAAGGTGAGGACAGAACACGTCTCGCCGAACCAGTCCTTCCTGCGAAAGAATGAAATAAAATTCCTTTGCAGAGGGGTAAATCAAGGAAAAAAAAAATGTGACAAAAACAGGACGTAAAAACAATACAATTATAAACAAATACAAAATAAAAATACAATTACAAGAAATACAGTACAAGAAGGAATAGAAACAGGACAAGAAAAAAATAAAGAGGGCCTATAAGCCTAGACGAGGAAAAAATTTTTTCACGAGCGCAAGAAGGAACATGTTTACTTGAATAAGGACGCCGGCGAAAGGAAGTTCGTAGACCCGGCTGTGAGAGAGATGAGGAGGAGTGAGAGAGAGAGAGATAGAGAGAGGAAGAAGTAAAAGAGGGTGAAAGAAAGAGAGAAAAAGGAGTTATAGGGTTTCGCGTCTCGCGTCGATTCGATTCGATTCGTTTGGTTTGGTTTCGTTTCTTCTTTTTCTCTAAGCTGGTTTTTATATATAATTATGACGCGAAACCCTATAACTCCTTCTTCTCTCTTTCTTTCACTCTCTTTTGCTTCCTTCCTCTCTATCTCTCTCTCTCTCACTCAACGGAGAGCTTGCTAGGGGCACTAGGTCTGTGGGCAGACCGTTCTTACGATACAAGGATGTTTGCAAAAGTGACATGAATGCCTGCAACATCAATATTACCAACTGGGAAGCAGTTGCCAGCAACCGTGGAGATTGGTGACGTACCGTAAAAGAGGGAACACAAAGGAGTGACATAGAGGGAGAGAAGAAAGGGAAAGACAAGAAAAGACGTCAACAAGAAAGTATG
>NC_043009.1:65263022-65273022 GCF_006345805.1 Octopus sinensis
TCAGCGAGATATTCTCTTTTACGCTGATATTTAGTATTATATTTTCCATTGGGCAGCAGATTTCCACATGTATGTATGTATGCACGCACACACACACACACATATACACACACACACACACTCACACACACTCACACACACACACACTCACACACACACACACACACACACAAGCGCATGCCTTTTCATGAGAAAGAGAACAAATTGTTATTCGGATATATTATAATTATTATTATTATTATTATTATTATTATTATTAGAAGCCTCAGGCCAACCGAAGCCTTGTGAGTGGATTTGGTAGACGGAAACTGAAAGAAGCCTGTCGTATATATGTGTGTATATGTATATATATATATATATGTGTGTGTGTGTCTGTGTTTGTCCCCCCCAACATCACTTGACAACCGATGCTGGTGTGTTTACGTCCCCGTAACTTAGCGGTTCGGCAAAAGAGACCGATAAAATAAGTACTAGGCTTACAAAGAATAGGTCCTGGGGTCGATTTTATCGACTAATGGCGGTGCTCCAGCATGGCCGCAGTCAAACGACTGAAACAAGTAAAAGAATAAAAGAATAAAAGAAAAGAATTATTATTATTATTACTACTACTATTACTATTATTATTATTATCATTATTATTATCATTATTATTATTATTATTATTATTATTATTATTATTATTGTAACGACAATTGCGTTGCATTAGCCTTACTTGGGATGTCGACAGCAACTGTTATAGACAGGGATCGTACAAAATTTCTCGTGCGCATGTGCATTTGTAAGCTGCATCAGTCAAGTGAGGTTTGCTCAGCAGCCTGCAGACTATTGGTTTGCTGTTGATGAACAGATTTCCAGTTATGGCTGTTCCTTCATATATTATTAACGCTTGTCTATGATTAGATGGAGTTCACGTCCTGTTGTATTTTCAGAGACTTCTCATAACGTGTTCAACAGTTTTATAGACAGCGTGCATTTACTTCATGGTATGATGCCTGTTGTATTGATTGTGTAGAATCTCTCTTTATATTGTTCGGTACCTTAGTCAAAATGACTTGTTTGTACGTTCGTTTTCTTGAAATAATTAGAATATTAGACTTGTGAAATATGCTAATGGCCTCATAAAACGCAAAGATCTATAAACAGAGAAAAAAACAAGAAACGAAATGAGTCCAGCTGTTAGTCAACGAGTGTGTGACCCTCCTTGACTGCTCAACCTGCTAGAAACTACACCTGAATCACCATCAAAAGCACTCCACAATGCTTTTTGCGCTGACTAAAGAATTACTATAGCTTGATATAAGTTGTAATGGCGAACACTGCAAACCTTTATATACAAACCTTTATAAACCTGCATAATAATAAGACTCCTCCGGTTACGACGACGAGGGTCCCAGCTGATACGATCAACGGAACAGCCTGCTCGTGAAATTAACGTGCAAATGGCTGAGCATTCCACAGACACGTGTACCCTTAACGTAGTTCTCGGGGATAATCAGCGTGACACAGAGAGTGACAAGGCTGACCCTTTGAAATACAAGTACAACTCATTTTTGCCAGCTGAGTGGACTGGAGCAACGTGAAATAAAGTGTCTTGCTCAAGGACACAACGCGTCGCCGGGAATCGAACTCACAACCTTACGATCATGAGCCGAATGCCCTAACCACTAAGCCACGCGCCCTCACAAACCTGCATATATATATATATATATATATATATATATATATATTCATGCACACACACGCACACACACATACACACGCGCACACACGCACACATACGCACACACACACAAACAAACACACAAACACACACACACACATATATATATATACACTTTATTTAAAAGCGGCAGAAATATGACAAGAGTTGTTACACTGAGTTTCACGTTCCCGTTCGTCGGACAGTTTTTCCTCTCTTTTAAGCAAATTCAAATGTTCCATGACATGATCTGCAGAGAATGGGAAAATGTCACCCACATCTTTTTATTTATGATCTGGCGTTGATTACTGGGCATATTCGCGAAGTCAAGAGACTGTCTTTTCTCGCAGGATCTGAGAACGAAATTCGAACAGGTTAAGCGTTTATATTCGGTTTAGAAACGAGGAAACATTGTCGACCATTCAAGAGGTGTGTGAGTACAGATGGCCTGTCTACCGTCTCATTTCACTAACGATGACTGTTACAACTATATTGATGAGAATCATGCATTGGTCGTTGTTCTACATAAAGCTAAAATGATCGATTAATACTTAGAATATATGGGAGTCAAAGCTAACTTGATGCATTAAAACCTTATCCCACGACGTTTTGGCAGTGCCAGCGCTAATAGCAGTATCTTGGATGCTAGATTGGACGCTTGAAGAAATCTGAAACGGTGATAGTAAAACTAGAAATAACAAGTGGTAGTATCAAGATCAACAACGGCATTGACAGGATCCATGTGAAATGAAAGGACGGAGACAGGAGCATAAAATCTATGTCTGATAATATCTGAAATTTTAACAACTCGAAGGGACGCTAGCAGCCTCGATTGGGAAAACAGAATCGAATACTTTCATGTCATCCAACCAGACGGTGACCGAGTTCATTTATATTACAGTTTATTAAACAAGAGTTGTTCATTCATTCCCAAACTCTTTTCCTTTCAGCCGTTAGTTCACCGATGATGATATTATTATTGCAGTGATCTTTGAGGAACAGGTTCAGACAAGCTGTATATATTTCATATTTCTGATCTACGTATATATGTATATATCATACATGTATGCATGGCTGGTTTCATATATTTATGTGTGGGTATTATATATATATATATATATATATATATATATATATAACTAAAAATAAGGGTGTCTGAGAGACACCACCATGCCGAAATAGCAGTCAAAAACCCTGACTTTAAAAACCACGTTAAAATGTTCATATCGTACCATGAGATAAAGACAGAGGGACAAAATAGACTAGCAAAAAATATTATTGAATAATATTCAATAATATTTTTTGCTAGTCTATTTTGTCCCTCTGTCTTATCTCATGGTACGATATGAACATTTTAACGTGGTTTTAAAGTCAGGGTTTTTGACTGCTATTTCGGCATGGTGGTGTCTCTCAGACACCTTATTTTTAGTTGTAAAAAAATTATTACCTTTGTACTGTATTTTCCCATGCTGGCCACTTGATAATATCGATATTTAATATAGATATTATCCTTATTTATAAATAAATAAATATATATATATATATATATATATATATATATATATATATATATATATATATAATGTAATAATGTTCGTCCTTCGGTTCGAAGAAGATGACCAACTGACATCATCTGATGGAACTGCCGCCATGAGACCTGAGGTGGCTGGTGAGGCCAATTCGGGCAAGGATTATATATATATACACACACACAAAGACATATATATATATATATGTCTTTGTGTGTGTGTGTGTGCGCGCATGTGTGTATATACTCACACACACACATATATATGTGTTGACGTGGGTTAATCAACACATATATTTACTTACCAAACGTATGATTCTAGGTTCAATCCCACTGCGCTCTACATTTTCCGAGTGTCTCGGGCCAACACGAACACACACACACGTACATACACACGCAAGTGTGTATATATATACGTATATATATACACACAAATATATTAGGTTGTCCTGAAAGTTCTGAGTGTTTTTTAATATGCAAAATGGGATATAAATAATTGGCCCTTAAATAAATTTTTTATTCACTGAAATAATTTCCGTTAATATTAATGACCTTTGCCCATCTGTCAGGCAGTTTTAATATTCCATCAATATAAAATTTAACTGGTTTTGAAGAAAAAAAGTTGTCTAAATGCGTTTTGATTCCATCTAAATCGTTAAATGATTTTTCCTTGGAATGAGTTCTGTTGAGACAAAAACAAGTAATGATCGGATGGCGCAATATCAGGGGAACATGGTGGATAGGTAGACAAAGACACATGTGGTTGAGCATGGTTTTATTGGAACATTACCACTTTCCTGTTAGCAATCTTCAGCCACAACTGTTTGATTTCTTGGTTCAAATTAGCCAGCTGACTGCAGTAAAAATCAGAATGAATGGCTTGGGTTAATGTACTTAATGTTCAGCGATGGTCTTTCTTGGTTACGTGTGTATAGCCATCATATCTCTCTCTTTCTTCTCGATCACTCTTCTCTCTCTCTCAACGCGCACACACACGCACACACATGCGTATGCATGTATGATTATACGTATGTATATCGCGCACGCATATGTAAACATGGCCACATAGACTTCCCAATCCCCTGAGCCTTATAACAAACCCACCTCCACATGAACACCCACGTGTCATGTCTTAGTCAATCGTTCCTTCTTTTCTTTCTTTATTTCATTCATGTTTTCTTTATCCCCGCCCCAAACGTAAAAAAAAAAAAATCTCCCACTAATAGTTTCTTCTGTTTCGTAGGATCGAATCGAACTTGGAATTTTGTTGCGCAATTTAAAAATTTATCTTTAATAAGGATGCGAACTGGCAAGATGGTTAGTGCGCCGAACAAAATGCTTCACTGTATTTCGTCCGTCTTAATGTTCCGAGTTCAAATTCCGTCGAGGTCGACTTTGCCTTTTCGGGGGTCGATAAAATAAGTACCAGTTGAGAACTGGGGTCGATATAAATTTTTCTTTAATAAGGATGCGAGCTGACAGAATAGTTAGTGCGCCGGACAAAATGCTTCACTGTATTTCGTCCGTCTTAATGTTCCGAGTTCAAATTCCGTCAAGCTCGACTTTGCCTTTTCGGGGTCGATAAAATAAGTACCAGTTGAGAACAGGGGTCGATATAAATTTTTCTTTAATAAGGATGCGAGCTAGCAGAATGGTTAGTGCGCCGGACAAAATGCTTTACTATATTTCGTCCGTCTTAATGTTCCGAGTTCAAATTCCATCGAGGTCGACTTTACCTTTTCGGGGTTCGATAAAATAAGTACCTGTTGAGATCAGGGGTCGATATAATCGCTTTTCCGATTCCTCAGCTTTGCAGGCCTTGAGTCAAAATAAGAAAGGATTATTTTGAACAATATTTTTCATGATCTTCAGCCGCTACAACGACCACCACAACCATCACCATTACCACTACCATCTCCAAAACCATTAGACTACCAATCACTAAGTGAATACTGCAATCCTCCTACGTCACTGCCACCACCACCATGGCAGCAGCACCAACACTTTAGCATATCAGCCTCCTCACCACCATCATCGCCATGTTGCACATCCTCACAACCAAGAATACCAGCATCACACTGCCAACACCAACGACATTAGCAACATGAAGAGCAACAGTTCCACCTGAACGTAGCCATCACTCCCTCCACTACCACCATCGCCACCACCACTCCCAGCATCCACGGTCACCATTATTATCTGTAAGAACTACTGCCGCAATTAATGGTACCACCATAATTATCACACCCCCAGAGACACTACCACCACCACCAGCACCACCAGCACCACCACCATCATAATCCCCGTCACCAACACTAACACCATCGCCTCAACCAACTGTGCCACCAAAGACTTTTCCCCACCCAGAGTTACCCTTAATATTTCCTTGGCTCTCGGGCGACACAGCCGTGCGACATAATATGGGAAACTTGGTAAAGATATTTCCGTATAAAATATTCAAAAAATTATTGATAAAAACCATTAAAAATTTAACATCAACATGGCGGAATGTTCTATGTTAACAGCAACAAATTCACGTTAGACCACACACTATGTCTCTCTCTCTTTCTTTCTTTCTTTCTTTCTTTCTTTCTTTCTTTCTTTCTTTCTTTCTTTCTTGCTTTCTTTTTGCTTTCTTTCTTTCTTTCTTTCTTTCTTTTTTCTTTCTTTCTTTCTTTCTTTCTTTCTTTCTTTCTTTCTTTCTTTCTCTCTCTCTCTCCTCTCTCTCTCTTCTTTTTTTCTCTCTCTCTTTCTATCCCAGCCTGTCTGTATTTCTGTCTGTCTGTCAATGTACCTCTATTGATATTTCTTTCTTCTTCTTCAGAGCAAATGCTGAAACAGCAGTGACAACAACATCAACAACAACAAGTTAAACAGCAATGACTGACAGCAAAACAAACAAACAAAAAAATAATGATATTGAACAAGGCAGCATCAGTAACAATAATCATGATAATTGCAAAAAATATGGTAACTAAAGATAATTAATTGCAACAACAACTACCATCTCAATAGTACCATTTTTTTTTATTATATGAAGAGCAACAGCATCGATATTCAATGCATACACAAACACACACACACACACACACATATATATATATAAAGAAATACAAAAACAGGGACAACAACGCAAAACATCCAGACAGATGATACGAAAGAGCGACAAGAAAAAACAAGGACGGGTCATCCGGAGTTTTCTTTCCTCAGTCGAGTTCCAGATTATGTTTGCAATTTTGGCTGGTTAAACTGCAAAGATAATTTGGCACTCGACTGAGGAAAGAAAACTCCGAATGACCCGTCCTTGTTTTTTCTTGTCCCTTTTTTGTATCATCTGTCTGGATGTTTTGCGTTCTTGTCCCAGTTTTTGTATTTCTTTTTATATACATATAGAACGTACGCACACACTTTAGTCTCCTATGTATATATATATATATATATATATATAATATATATATTAATATATATATAATATATATATATATATATATATATATATATTATATATTATATATATATATATATATATATATATATATATATAGACGCAGGAGTGGCTGTGTGGTAAGTAGCTTGCTAACCACCACATGGTTCCAGGTTCAGTCCCACTGCGTGGCATCTTGGGCAAGTGTCTTCTACTATAGCCCCGGGACCGACCAATGCTTATGAGTGGATTTAGTAGACGGAAACTGAAAGAAGCCTGGTCGTATATATGTATATATATATATATTATGTGTGTGTGTGTGTTGGTGTGTCGTGTTGTCCCCCTAGCATGGCTTGACAACCGATGCTGGTGTGTTTATGTCCCCGTCACTTAACTGTTCGGCAAAACAGACCGATAGAATAAGTACTGGGCTTACAAATAATAAGTCCCGTGGTCGATTTGCTCGACTAAAGGCGGTGCTCCAGCATGGCCGCAGTCAAAATGACTGAAACAAGTAATAGAGGTAAAAGAGTTAAAAGAGTTATATATATATATATATGTATGTATGTATTTATGTATGTATATGACGCAAAGGAATAAGGATTTTAAATCCAGGCTGATATCTTACATGCACTTTGATAAAATCCATCGAAGGACAGGAAACATTTAGAATCGTTTAGAATAAACAACTATACTGCACCCATTTCGAATGGTAAATCCTGAGTTTGCTTCAATGGATTTCGTGTGGAATACAGAGAATATTATCAAGACCTAATAATGAAGAATGGGGAGTTACACGTCTTCCAAAACCACTTACCGACACGTGATTCTGCTGAATAAGTGTCTTAGGGGTCTTCGATACAATACTTTTTTGCGTTTAGCCGACTTGTATTAAATCAGTTATAGTAAACGTATAAATCCTTACGTTGACAGTCCTTATACGTACACAACACACACACACAAATATATATAATAATATATAATATATATATGTATATATATATATAGATAGATAGATACACAGGCTGACACACAAAAAACATATATACATAAATGCTTACACGCATGCATGCATTTGTATATACATGCATACATATATACATATATTAGAAGGTTTGGAGGTGATGTACAGGTATTATATTTTAGAAGAATTAAGGTACTCAGAAATCTAGATAGATTTATATTTACAAATTTTTATTAATAAGGTAGATGTTTTTATAAATCATATATTAGCATTTGTATCCACTCTAGCAGATTCTTCAGAATCTGAAGAATCTACTAGAGTGGATGCAAGTGCTAATATATGATTTATAAAAACATGCGGCATATTACTAGAAATCTGTAAATATAAATCCATCTAGATTTCTGGTAACCTTATTTCTTCTAATACACATATATATGTGTGTGTGCGAGAGTGGTTGTGGAAAATAAAAGGCTAGTACGTTTGTAAAATTACTCAATGAAGTACTCAATATAGCTGAAATTTGGCAATTGTTACTCAGAGTCCCAACTTTCCGTTCCTCAAACAATCATAACTGTTCTGATGGTTGAATGTAATATTCTCATATTTGAAAAGCAATCAAACGAGGACATAACTTAGTTGATACATAAGGAGACGGCGCTTAATTAATATTAGGTTTATGGATACCCGAAGATCAACGTAGATTATGTGTTTCTAATTATTGTACTGCTCGTATTAATAAATTAGTTTATATTTATTTAATACACGTGTTTCTGTCTTCGTAAACTGTCTGTAATGTCAAGGGAAGTAACTTAAAACTTTCTCCTATTCTCTTTAATTATCTCCTATCAACTTTAATATTCTCACTCACGTATTCTCTCATCGTCTCTCGCTTTCTCTCTCATTCTTTCTATCTTTCTCAAACTCTGTCTCTTTCTCCAATTCCAATTATAATGTCACCGCCAGCGTTTTCCCCCACCGTTGCTACCATCACAGCAAATGCTTTCTTGTGTGTGTGTGTGTGTGTGTATCTATTTAACACGTGTGAAGGTGTGTATTTGTTGGGATTAGCGTTCACGTACGAGTGCGATTCCAGAAGGAAAATGTTTGTCAATGTATCGAGAAGGAAATGAAAGGATATTAATGATAGACAATGTTTATGGCTAACATTGGTTCTAGAAAAACAGTCGGTGGAATGTCCTCAGTCCACTGCCACAACATATTTAGATTTTAAATCAGTGTCTATTGCAACCTCCGCATCAAAACGCCGCCGCAAATAGCAAAGAAACGGATTCGAATTTTCATTCTTAGAAAATCTCTGCTAGTTCCATTTAAAATCTTTCCAAATATACTGCAAAATGTGCCAGCAAAGGATAAAAAAAATAAAACATTCTTATTAATAATTTATGATTGAGGTTGTTTTCATCTTGGAAGAGCGTCACATTCCATTGTTTCTTTCTTAGATAAACTAAGTTAACTAACAGTTTTCAATATCGCCTGCATGTCTGATACACACACACACACAAATGTGTATATACCTATATATATATATATATATATATATAATATATATGAGGAGGAGGAGGAAACCCTTTCGGTCATGAATGACCATGGGATTGCACCTAGAAAGTTACCCTTCCAGGCACAAGTCAGGGCAAGGTTATTTATGAAGGGCCAGCAGTTGCCTATGCACACCACTGATGTTATCCAAAGGAAAGGCAAAGGGGCCGATACAGCTTGCCACCAATGATGTCGCAACACATTTCTACAGCTGAGTGAACTGGAGCAACGTGAAATAAAGTATCTTGCTCAAGAACACAGCACGCAGCCCGGTCCGGGAATCGAACTCACAACCTCACGATCGTAAGCTCGACGCTCTAACCAATGAGTCATGCGCCTTCACAAACACACACACGATTTAATATTTGAGGCTCCGATGAAGCTATAAGGTATTACTCAGGCACACAGCAATAAGTCCACCGCATTAAGTTAATGAAGTTCATAAGATAAATGTTTTATTCTTTTGTCGTCTCTCTTTCCATATCAGGTGTATGCATATTTGTGTTTCAAATTCTTGCTACAAGGCCAGCAGTGTATCTGAGGAGGATGAGGTAAGTGGATTACATCGATTCCAGTACTCTATTGATACTTATTTTATCGATTTTGAACACAGAATGCAAAGCCGGACGAAAAGCCGTTAAGCATTTTGTCCGGCGTGCTAACGATTCTGTCAGCTCTCCGTCTTGTCTTATACATCGAATGGTACTGCGCAGGTGTTGAAACCATAATGATATCTGTGGGGCAGCTGATGATGGAGGTATGTTGAACTGTTGGTATGGCTGTTTTTGTATATGTGGAATAGTGCTATAACACATCCTTTTGATCACC
>NC_043009.1:65278022-65291731 GCF_006345805.1 Octopus sinensis
GGTAGGCAACTTTTGGTTTATAACTTTTAGTCAAGGTATTAGCGAAAAGTCTGGCACGTTTGATGGGACAAAAACATCGTTATATGAATGATATCTTTAATTCTGTCAGTTTCGGGACGCTACAATACACAACACGCGGCCACATATCTGAACCACTTCGCATTGCACGTTTGGTCCATTAAGGCTGCCTGCGGTCTCCTTTTCTGTATGTATTGGCTCTCGAACTACTACTGAGGAAGTTAACACAATTGAGAGAGTTCCCTTTAAAAATAGGACAGGGGAGGGCCACGTCAGCTTGTGTGACAACGTCACCGTAATACTCTTGGGCGCCACCAAAATGGGGGTGGTCGCTACCATTGTTAAGGAATATGAGACAGGGATAGGGGCTAGAACCAACGCCAACTTGGTGCTGGGATTCAGGCTGGTCATGGAGATGCAGGTCTGTGATGTCGAACTGTGACGTGGGACGTTGGACCGGTTAAACTACTTAGGATCTGGTTCAATCCTGTTACAGTTATGTTGAAAGATGTAATATGGAAAGTGCAGCATTGATGACAAAACATTTGGGCTAATTCTACTTAGAGACTGTCATGCGTCCGTTTGGAGGATTCCAGGACCAAATTTGTCAGGTATGTGATTTTTTAATGCACTGAAAAGCTGTCAGTGGATATACTCTCGTTTGTGGCGGTCGGCGCTGCGTCTAACACGACTCATCGTATGGTTGACAGTCGAATGAATGTACGTGTAATGGAGATATTGTACGCGAATGGGTACATTCCAGAAAGGGGCTTCAATGGGAGACGGCAACGGGGAAGTGAACTGTTGAAATGTTGCAGAAGGCGAAGGGTTGACACTGGATTGCTGTAGAATAAGAAACATAAGCTGAGCCTATGCAGTCACATGAGAATATGTAGTAATGAATTACTTGACAAAATAAGGTGTAATGGCTTACCGTTGGGGGGAGGAATTAGAGAATATGCTTTGATATTGAAGTCCATGCAGGAAACTGCTTTGTTGATGCAGTCTTTGGGTTTGTCCGTATCATGCCGAAATTGTATCCATCTTCACCATTCGCAAAGAGCGGCGGATACTGGAGCGCATCGTAGGATGTATTAATTCCTAGAACATCTCTTGGTAAACAATATTTTTTGCTTTCCCTCGTGGAATAAATGCAAATGATATTTTTGCTTCACACTCTAGAGCAGCCAACATTTAATCGTCCGTATGAGAGGCATGACTCTTCTAAGTGAAGTCCTACCACAGACAGTGTTTGACCCTGGTTAGTTGGCAGAAAGGTTAGCACACCGGGCGAAATGCTTAGCGGTATTTCGTTTGCCGCTACGTTCTGAGTTCAAATTCTGCCGAGGTCGACTTTGCCTTTCATCCTTTCGGGGTCGATTAAATAAGTACCAGTTACGCACTGGAGTCGATATAATCGACTTAATCCGTTTGTTTGTCCTTGTTTGTCCTCTCTGTGTTTAACCCCTTGTGGGTAGTAAAGAAATAGGTATTTCGTCTACCGATACGTTCTGAGTTCAAATTCAGCCAATTGAAAATGAGATAATTTTTTGACCAATGGATGTAAGGGAAACAGTCAAGTTCTGAAAGTTACTTCGCAAAGTGTTACTTCCCTTCTCCACGTAACACAGGAACGGGTGTCTTTTGCTCCCAGGAGGGTCGTTACTCAATATATGAAAGATATTAAGAGTCTAAAACCATCTGTGGAACGTACGCAGTGTATGTTCCCAGTGTGGAGAAAATCAGTTGAAAACTACGGCCGTTATAATCTTTTAAACATATACACACATACAGACAGAACGGAATTTCTATTATATATAATATATATATATATATATATATATATATATATATATGTCTATATAAATATGTCTATATATATATATATATATATATATATATATATATATATGTATGTATGTATATATATATGTTTGTGTGTGTGTGTGCGTGAATATACACATATATGCGTGAGTGTATATATATATTTATATATATAGACCGCTTCTCTTTGCTTTTATTACATACCATTATAGATACATTTACTATTCTTTTTCTTCATCATATTACATGTCTGTCAGTATCACCTCTTCATCTGACATACTGGTGGAAAATATAAGAAATAAGTACCATCATCATCATTAGCAGCATAATCATCATCATAATCTCCATCATTATCATCATTACCGTCATCTTGGTGCCATCATTATCATTAACGGGAAAATGGTCTCCAGTATCTGCTTCAACGTGACAGAGGACAGTCCGTGATGAAAGGACAGTGGAATGTCTTTTGAAACGCAGAGGCACCGGAAGGACAATGCCTATGGTGGAAGCGGTTTGTGTTTACTTTTAACACGACTAAAACGGTGCGTTTGTTGAAAGTGGGAGACCATACCTTTCAAATTAGCCCAAAAATGGCTGTGCACTGCACACATACACACACACACACACACCACACACACACTCGCACGCATATACACAAGGAGACATAATGACACAAACACGAACACACATACAAGCACACACTCATATATACATGTATGTATGCACATATAGTTATGTGTGTATACATACATACAACACACACACACACACACACATATATATATATATATATATATTATATATAATATATATATATATATATATATATATATAATATATATATATATATGTATGTATGTATGCACATATAGGTATATGTGTATACATATATATATCTATATGCATGTGTGTGTATGTACATGTGTATATGCATAAACGCACTCATTCACACGTACAATAGCTATATGAGGACAGCACGCGTTTACACGCATTTTCGTATTTTCTGAAGTAATCGAATCAACGGCGAACGGCGCGTTCGGAATGTCGTTACGTCGTTTATTATTGCACTTCCCTGCTGCAGCTGTTTTCTTGCACTCACGCCACCAGGGGGCGATCGATGTATGTGCGACGATATGAATTTTAAAAAATTAATCAAAAGAAGATACCTTCACGAGTCCCAAGCGGTTGGCGTGTTCGATTTGTGACGTCACCATCTGTTTATTGGTAGCGCTGAGACCATGCTCCATGCATCATTCATGTTCTGCTAGCTGCTAACCCCATCAGAGAACCGACCGCACATCCTGCGTTCGCTTCTTGCCTTGCTTTCGACGACGCACTATTTCCTTACTCCAACAGCTTTTGCATTCTCTCACTACATCATTCATTTAATGTTCTCTTGCTAATGTCTTTTACTAGTCTCTTGCCTAAAACGCTACTAATTTCCATTAATTTCCATTATATATTTGAATGCATGTATGTGTGAATATATGTAGGTGTTTCTATATATAATATATATACACATATAAAGACATTTATATATATATACACATATAAAGACATATATATATATATACACATATAAAGACATATATATATAAACACACACATTCTTTTTAGAGTTCAGTATTATTCCATACTACAGATACATTTCACTATCATTTATCACTTTTTTTAATGTTGTTATATAACAGTCATCTATAACTAAGCATACATACAGTATTACAAATGGGTATAAATACATATATATATAATATAACACACACACACACACACACACACATATATATATATATATATATATATATATATATATATACACACACATGCAAATGATGGTGTGTGTGCATATATATACATGTGTGTGTGTGTTCAGTTATAATTAAAACAGTTTTATTAATCTAATGGGTTACTCTAGACTTTTGCAGAATACGAATTTGCTGCTCTTGAACAATAATATTGTTGACAGGGACTTCGAAACTTCGGTCATTTAAGCCATCTTGGGCTGTGATGCATTAGAGTTAACCTTGGCTTTATAAAGTTTTTTGCGGTTGAAATCTTCCTTGGGTGTGTGGGTTGGAATGAGGAGGTTATTAGGTTTTATGGTGGGTTCTTTTGGAGAGAGCTTTTGGATCAAATGTGTGTGTATGCGTGTGTGTGTAGAAGATGAAGTGTTTAGTTCACTTGTGATCTAAAGGAATAGGTATGCTGGGTAAGTGCTATAGTAGGTCCACCGTTAGGTTCCAAGATCACAGCTAAGACTGGATCTAGGAACACGTGCTAGGGTTCCGATATAGCAGGTATATATTATATTATAGGAAAATGAAGACCAAAGCAGAATTTGAGATACTCGTCCTGCTTTGGTTTTTATGTTTCCTATATATATATATATATATATACATACTCGAGGTTGAGTCAAAAGTAATGTCATTTTGCTTAGCACAGGTATAATTACCAACACAGGAACATGTATCATACATCAAATCGAAGCTGGTTCTTTGTGAATCACATCCCTACTTCTCAACATAGTCACCGTTTCTCTTAATAGCAATGTATCCCTGCCCCACAAAATTCTGCTGGCTGTTCTGTGTTGGTAATTATACCTGTCCTAAACAAAATGGCATTACTTTTTGAATCACCCTCGAGATGTATATAATATATATATTATATATATTATATATATATATATATATATATATATATATATATATTATATATATATATATATATATATATATATATATATGGCAATCAGTCGGTGCTATAACAAAAATCAGAGTTTTATTGTGGCAACCGACTAATTGCCATATATATTATAGATAAATTCCTCTGTTTACATAATATCGAGATCTCTTTCATTCTTTTGTTGTGTCTGGGGAGTGTCATTTTCTTTTTGTGCCTTATAATGTAACACACACAAAATTTCCACTTTTAAAGAATTTTTTATTTTCCTAAAATTTTACCGGTGAGTGAGTTACATTATAAGGCACAAAAAGAAAATGACTCTCCCCAGACACAATAGAATATGCTTCAACACACGAACTTGCAAACCAAATCCCAGAACGAAATTCATTCTTTTGTTGTCATATTATTATTAATATATATACACGGGGTGTTCAAAAAATCTCTCTGCAGTGAAATTTTTCCTCCTGCGAATGACCATGGCGTTACTTCGAGGTTTTTTCGGTGAACGGATTATTTGAAAGGGATTTTGGCCACTAAGATCACCTAATTTAACACCACCAGACTTTTTTTTCTTGGGTGCAAATAAAAGATCAGCTTACAAGAATCACCTGAAAACCATTAAATACTTACAGCGGAGAGACAGTTGACACACCCTGTGTTGTATATATATATAATATATATATATATATCTATATATATATATATATATATATATATATATATATATATATTATATATATGTATGTATATTTAATAGAAGAATTATACTCATCACGCAAGAGTAAATTGCCAAGCTACTTATCAGGAGATACCTTAGTTAAAGAAAGTTTACATAGTTGTTAAGGGATCTCGAGTTAACTCGCGGGAGATGTGATTTAAAATGAGTGGTGAACCTGGAAAAACGAGGTGGAAAAATAAAACAAAAATACATATGTATGAAGAAATAAAATACGGGATTGGGCAAGTGTCTAAAATTGTTACGAATATTATTATTTCTATCATTGTTTATTTCTTTGGTGCGTACAGCTGTGTCGCTAGGTTTGTTAAGGGTATTGGGTGGACTATTAAGATTAGGGCCGGTGGTGTGAGTGTTAGTGTTGATAAGGAGGTTTAAGGATTCCTAGGGTTATGGGCATGGGTTAGCGGTTAGTATGAGCTATGTTAGGATGATTAGACTTAAAAATGGGTTATCAAGGGTTTTATTATTCGAACTATTATAAGCTACATCCCTCGTATGACTCACCACCCTAAAAAATACCAGTCTTAACGCAACCAGAGCCAATGCATATAATAGAAGGTTAAACCTAGATCCTAATAACCCCACAAACATCATATTAGCACCTTCTAGAATCCTATGCACCGGTAGACGCTCCACCTCCTGTCCCTTCCATGATAATTGCCAGAACGAATTTCACTATTCAATGACACTTCTACTATTTCTCCTGCTGGGGCGAGAGTAATAGTAGGCATAGAGACGGTGAGGGCGGTAGTAGATTCACAGTCGTAATAGTAATGAGGTGATAGTAATAGTATGAGCTGTAGTTGTCATAGAGGCGGAGGCGATGGTAATGATGGTGTTGATGGTGGTTGCCGAGGCGGTCAGGGATGACGGTGATAGTAAAGCGATGTGAAAGGCAATGGTGATGGTGGTGGAGAGGAAAACAGCAAAGTCAAAGGTATTGATAGTGGAGGTCTGAATGGTGTGTGTATGGCAGTTGTAGTGGTGATGGTGGTAGTACTGGTGATGGTGATGGTTTGAAACTACCAACAGAAAGAGAGATAGTTTAGATAGAAAAAAACTGTACTGACCCCCGAATAGGAAGATAAAAAAAATGTTTATCATGCAGCTTTGCAACAAGTTCCAAGCCGACAAATCATATCATTGTTTTGAGGAAAAGTGTTCATTACTTGAAAAATATTGGTCAAGTTTAATAAGACTTAATATGAACTCAGTGCATGAAGTGCCATTGTTGGGCCGAAGGCTCAATGAAGAGCCCTCCACAGGTGCTAGCTTAAAAGCAAATCCACGATAATCCCACTCTTAAATATTCGTTACTTTTTCTTCTCTTGACAATTTTACCTCTAAAAATTCTTCTCTTTTCTTTTCTTTGATTCTGTTTATATGTATACACTTGGGTACGACAATATATCTATTTACTTTTGATACAGAAAATGACCCCAGCTAAGAATTCACAACTACCCTTCCCTAGTTAATTTCAGTCTATCCAAAATTCTCCTGTCTTCCCTCTTTCCGTTTCTTTATTCTTAACAACTTTAGACAAGTGCTCACTCCCATATTTTATTTCTTCGTAGATATGTTTTTCTATTTTGTATTTTTACCCCGTTTTTCCAGTTTCACCACTCATTTTAAATCACATCTCCCGCGAGATAATTCGGTAGCCCTTGACGAAAATGTAACCTTCATTTAACTAAGGTATATTTGGCCTGATGGGTAGCTAATGGAGTACGTCTGGTTGAGGGATTCTTAAACCCGAGGTTCTGCTAGATACGAAAAATATGCAGTCTGGATTTTCCCTGTTCCATTCCTTCAATTTATGAAAGTATATATCTTATATATATATATATATATATATAATATATATATATATATAGCATATATATCTATATGGTGGTGTGTGTGTGTGTGTGTGTGTGTGGTGTGCGGTGTGTTTGTATTATGTGTATATATATATATATATATATATATATATACACACATATATATATTATAATATATTACATATATATATACATATATATATATATAAATAATCTATAGGGGGTGTGTTAAGGATATAAGGATAAAATCACGTTAATCATTTTTATCAGGTAGTTAGCATGGGATAAAAATTCATAGGCAATTTATACATTAAATTAATATTAATTATATGAAGGGAGATCGGGTGAAAGCGACCTGTCCTCAGCATGCTTGAAGTACAGACTCATTGTAAGGGAGCAAGGGTGAAAAGGACCTAACTCCAACAAGCTTGAAGTACCGAGACCTTGAATGTCTCGACACATCAAGCATATTGGAGTTTTCATCTTTTCTCTCTTAATTTAATGGTATAATAATAATAATAATAATAATAATAATAATAATAATAATAATAATAATAATAATAATAATGATAATAATAATAATAATAATAATTGACCTAACGAGGAGCCTCAACTTTAAGAACCTTATTCGTTTGAATATTGTTATGTGTGTGTGTGTGTGCGCGCGCATTTCGACTTGATTTTGTTTCCAAAATCATCAAAGTTCTTGTCATTAAATTTGAATGTATACAACCTCCACGTATGTATGTAGGCATGTATGTATGCATGCATGTATTATGTATGTATGTATTAATGTATGTATGTATGTATGATGTATATTGTTGATGTATGTGCATGTATGTAGTATGTTATGTATGTATGTTATTGTATGTATGTATTAATGTATTGTATGTAGTATGTATTATGTATGTATGTATGTATTAATGTATGTATGTATGTATGTATGTATGTATGTATGTATGTATGTATGTATGTATGTATGCATGTATGTAATTATGTATGTATTAATGTATGTATGTATGTACGTATGTACGTATGTATGTATGTATGTATGTATGTATGTATGTATGTATGTATGTATTCGTGTATCCACCTCTGCATTTTGAAATATGTTTACAGGAATGTGTATGAGAATACTTAATATGTGTGTATGTGGCGTGTGTATGTATGTGTTTGTGAGCGTGTGTGTGTGTGTGTGTGTTTGAGTCTATGAGCGAATGTGTGTATGTAATTCAACATATTTATGCAATATTGCATATATATATATATATATATATATATATAGATCTAATGTATATATGTAAAGGAAGAGAAGAGAGAGGGGGAGGGAGGAGCGAGAGGGAAAGAACAAGAGAGAGAGCGAATTAGAGGGAGGGAAAAAGAGAGGGAGAGAGAGAGACGGTGTTGATGTATGTTTTGATGGTATTTCCAAACTCAAATGATTCACATTTAACTAAGCAGGTAACGAAGTTTGATAAATGTCGGCTACCTGGAGGCAGGGTGCTGTGTACGGCTTGTGCAGCTGCCCCGAAATGTCTGCAAGGTAAGAGAAGCACCCAAAGTAGCATGATGGCAATAATAGTAATTGTAAATGAAAAAATATATATATAAATATAAGTGATAATGTCAATGTTTAAATTAAGTTTCTTTGGGGATAGAAATATTTGTGTTAACGACGACGACGACAACAACGATGCCAACCGCTTTAATGACTGAACCGCTCAGTGGGTATCAGACATGCTAGAAATAACAGCCACGTTGGCCTACAAATTACGCCCTGACAAATTTTAATGTTTGAAAATGTGCAGGAAGATCACTCTGGCTTCACCGGTATCCTAAATATACAGGGCGGCGAGCTGGCAGAAACGTTAGCACGCCGGGCGAAATGTGTAGCCGTATTTCGTCTGTCGTTACGTTTTGAGTTCAAATTCCGCCGAGGTCGACTTTGCCTTTCATCCCTTCGGGGCCGGTTAATATAAGTACCAGTTACGCACTGGGGTCGATGTAATCGACTTAATACCTATGTCTGTCCTTGTTTGTCTCCTCTGTGTTTAGCCCCTTGTGGGTAGTAAAGAAATAGGTATCCTAAGTACACAAGGCGGCGAGCTGGCAGAAACGTTAGCACGCCGGGCGAAATGCTTAGCGGTATTTCGTCTGCCGTTACGTTCAAATTCTGCCGAGGTCGACTTTGCCTTTCATCCTTTCGGGGTCGATAAATTAAGTACCAGTTACGCACTGGGGTCGATGTAATCGACTTAATACCTATCTCTGTCCTTGTTTGTCCCCTCTGTGTTTAGCCCCTCGTGGGCAATAAAGAAACATAATTTTGATAAAGAAATAGGTATTTCGTCTGCGTTACGTTGTGAGTTCAAATTCCACCGAGGTCGACTTTGCCTTTCATCCTTTCGGGGCCGGTTAATATAAGTACCAGTTACGCACTGGGGTCGATGTAATCGACTTAATACCTATGTCTGTCCTTGTTTGTCCCCTCTGTGTTTAGCCCCTTGTGGGTAATAAAGAAATAGGTATCCTAAATATACTGATATAATGATGTGATTGGTCACGATTGGAAGGCTTACAATCACGTCTGCATGAAGATCGCAGTCCTGGTCTAAGTCTAACCTGGTCTAACCTGGTCTAACCTGGTCTAACCTGGTCTAACCTGGTCTAACAAAAATAATTACATCGACGACATAGAGCCAACGGTGGAACACTTAAATGAGTCTGCTAGAAATAGCAGTCACACTCTCCATGAAATTACATACAACCTAACAGTTTTTTAAAAAGCCTACTCGACGCCATTTTCTTAGTTATAGTGAAAAATATGGGATGGGCACAGCTAGAATGTCTCTGAAAATAGATATATGCTCAATTAGGTATGATGTGGAACTAAATAAGAGAGGCAGAGAAAGAAGAAAAAGGTTTCTTTCCTAACCACAGATTCAGGTTCAGTGCCACTGCATGGCACCTTGGGGCATCTTTTACTAGAGTACTGGGTTGACCAAAGGCTTGTGAATGGATTTGGAAGACATACATCTATGTATATGTGCCTTGTTTTCGTATTTATGTTTGTGCTCCAATGACGTTTCACAATCAGTGTTGGTTTGTTTACGCCCATGTGACGTAGCAGAATAAGAAGCAGGCTTCAAAATAAAATAAGCCAAATGAACGAAACTGGTAACAAAAAGTAAAAAAAAAAAGATAAAAATGATAGGCCCCAAATCACATATTTGTGAGAATACGAAAGCCAATTTCATGGAGTCCAGTATTGAATTTATATTTTATATTGTGGGCGTTCCAGAAAGGTGACCCCCAGAAGGAATTGAAAGACTCGTCCGTTCTTGTATTGCAACGACGTCTTCTTGCAAGAACCGGATTATCATCACAGAGTGTTAACTGAGATGTTTCCATGGTGAGTACGGATAAGGCTGAATAGAAGGAGAAATTGAAGTCTTTGAAGATCAATTGACAAAATTCTTCATCTTTCTGATATTTTGTGAATGAAACAATTGTTATAAGCAAATTTTCATTGCATGATTTTTTTTTTACCTCCAGAGTGTGTGTTACTAAATCGTTGATGGCGAGTTTTCTGTATTTACAAACCTTTAGAGGATATAGATTACGATACAGCATAATCGAAACTCCAAACAGCCGTTAAGTGGTAGCACTCTATATTTTGTTAAAATCGAAAGTCTCTACCGTTCCTGTCAGCACCGTGTTACTGGAATTTCTAGGTTATCTTTTCGAAGGTTGCTTTGGAATTATCATAAATCTAGCTAAGCTGAATAATAGGTTCAAGAAAAACACAGGAAGGTTTCGTGTTGCTGGGAAATTACTTATCGTCCTGAGCAGGAACGGCATGACGATGCACACGAAGTCCTCTTAGTGACATCACACTATTACAGAATATATTTATTTTTCCCGATAGTGATTTCGGAGTGGTTGTTCATATTCTGTGTTACTGTTTGAACGACAATTCAGACGGCTTAATAATAGATTTATCTCATACATCTTTATTCCTCATTTATCCCTCAATTTCTTGTTCTCCTGCCTCAATGTTTCTATGTTAATCCACTATTCCATTATTCCAGTGAGAGACACAGAGAGAGAAAGACAAAAAATACTCGTGACTGCAGGACTAAGAAAAAGAAAGAGTTTGACGTCACAAAACATTCCTTCGCCGTCGCCGAAATAATTGCATTACTTCTGTTTCTTTCTTCGTAGAAGTTTCAAAGAAATTCGGTGGCTATTTCTAAAAATAAATTGTTACAAGAAACTCCCCTATGAGGTAGTGATTAAATATATATATATGGTTTTTGTGGCTACTCGTTATGCAGTTTCTAAAGAGAAAGCGGTCACACAGATAAGCAACCCAATATATTTGTGTATGTTTCGAAGTTAACATATGTGTAAATGCCTCAACATATTCATGTATGTGACAATGTATGTATTTATGTGTGTGTACGTGTGTTTGTTTGTGTGCGCGTGCGTGCGTGTGTGTGTGTGCATGCGTATGTGTGTGTGTATTAATGTATATGTCTACATATATAAAATGCAATTACGTGTGCAAACGAGTCAGACGATGTATAAGCATGAATGTCTGTTGCCGGTTTATACAAACTTCACATGAAAAAATATATAGACACACACACACACACACACACACACACACACCACACACATATATATATACACACAAACACACACACATACACACACACACTGACAAATGCGTGAAAGTAGACAAGAAAGTTAAAAAGCTAAATGTTGCTTTAGTTGTGAGTAATTGCGATGATAGCTGATAGCGTTTCGAATCCATGCTGGGACTGGACTTTAAGTATTACGAGAGCAGATTAACTGCTAAGACAATGTACGCCGACCACTCTTGGGAAATATCAGCGTCTTTTGGTAATTGTTGTGCCAACATCTTACAGCGTTCTTCTTGTCAGTTAGCCAGCAGCCTCTGGCGCGGCCGCCATCATACAACTGCGTATTCATATGTGTGTGTGTGTGTGTGTCTGTGTGTGTCTGTGTGTGTGTACATAAACGGATCCCTAAACACACGTTCGCGACGATTTGCATGTGCTTGCATGTTGTTTATTCGTGTGTACGTGTATATATGCTGGAATGTGTATAACCTTATTCAGACATGCACGTTTACTATGTAAGTATATACCCAACGTTGAATGCATTTTATGGAACTCAAAATTACGAACACACAAATCTGTTTATATATGTATATATGCATAAATGTGAGTGTGTTATGTCATATATATATATATATATATATAATATATATATATATATATGTATAGTATAGTCAATCATAAAAGGGTAAAATAATTAATTATTAATTAATAATTTTACCAAGTAGTGTTCAGTATGTAAAAAGATCATTTACGGTATATTTAAAACATTACGTTATATAATTAGGGTTCAGTAAAAAAAATTTACTTTACCACACACCGAACTTTTAGAAATAGCAGCCAAAAAATTTTAGCTATTTCCTCTACTATAAGAAAAGTCTCCCAGACAATGTATACATATATGTATATATATGTATATATATATATGCATGTGTGTATGTGTATGTGTGTGCATATGTGCTTCCGTGCGTGTATGTATGTATGCATGTATACTTCTTTCTGCTGAATAGGTGTAATGTATCGATGCATTCATGCTTATATACATATGTTTGTGTGTGCATGTGGGTGCGTATGTGTGTGTGCGTGCGTGTATGTGTGTATATTTATACATCCGCATGTGGTACTTATATAACGTGTGCGTGCATGATGTTGTGTACATTTAGAAGACAAATACAATTAAACATATTTTGAGAGAACAGTTATTTTTCTGGACACTAGACGCATCCAAATAAAATAAGCAGCAATTTTATCGGCCGGAACAAAATGTGAGACATAATTCTTTTTTACCATAGACACAAGGCCTGAAATTTGTGGGCAGGGCATAAGTCGATTACATCGACCACAGTGTTTCACTGGTACTTACTTTATCGACCCCGAAAGGATGAAAGGCAAAGTCGACCTAGGTGGAATTTGAACTCAGAACGCACAAACACACGAAATACCTATTTCTTTACTACCCACAGGGGGCTACACACAGAGAGGACAAACAAGGACAGACAAACGGATTAAGTCGATTATATCGACCCCAATGCGTAACTGGTACTTATTTAATCGACCCCGAAAGGATTAAAGGCAAAGTCGACCTCGGCGGAATTTGAACTCAGAATGTAAAGACAGACGAAATACCTATTTCTTTACTACCCACAGGGGGCTACACACAGAGAGGACAAACAAGGACAGACAAACGGATTAAGTCGATTATATCGACCCCAGTGCATAACTGGTACTTATTTAATCGACTCCGAAAGGATGAAAGGCACAGTCGACCTCGGCGGAATTTAAACTCAGAACATAGTGGCAGACGAAATACTGCTAAGCACTTCGCCCGGCTTGTTAACGTTTCTGCCAGCTCACCGCCTTTTGTAAAACATAATTATGCTGAAAGAAGCATTGAACAACTGCAGTGGCGAGATCTATATCCCTCAAATAAATCAGACGATTATTGTTATTTATATAGTTTAAATTTCTTTTCTCCTTGTA
>NC_043009.1:65291831-65294331 GCF_006345805.1 Octopus sinensis
GAACACAACCCAGCGCGGATATCGAACCCTCGATCAAAAGGTCGTGATCGGAATCCGCTTACCACTAAGCCTTGAAGCTTCACAAGAAAATCAATAATTGAATCGATAAACAGTTTGTTTTTTGTTATGCATTCCTTACGATTACCATTGGTGGTGGTAGATACCAGGGAGAGGAATAATTTCGATTATACTGTTAACAGCTTTATGATGGAGTGTTTATGCTGCGGTGTTTTCATCGTCATAATTGTCAAATAGTTAAGACGTAGTAATACATATAACACTTGCATCATTAGGTGCCAGGGAAATCGATATGATGGTCAGATCAAACACAAAAGCAATTTGGCACAGCAGAACGTTTTAATTCAGGTGACGAATTACTTAGTGAAGTAAATGTACATGCAGATGCTCATAGACAGGCATACACACGCGGCTGCAAACATATATATATATATATATGTAGGCAGACAGACGGTAGTATGAATGAATATGGATTCGCACATGCAAACATGCATATATAATGCATATAGAAATATATATGGTGCATTGTTTATTGGTCTGAACGATGAGTAGTCAATTCTTCAGTGAAACGAATTCCTACCCAAGAATTTAGCGTGTAAATGGGACTGAGGGTTTCAGAGACATGAGTACTTTTAATGCCGTTTCTATACAGAGTCTGCTTGATAAAATATGACAGGGTTATGATTAGACCTTTGGATTACTGTCGTTACGATCGAGAGAAGAGAGAGAGAGAGAGAGAGAGAGAGAGAAAGAGAGAGAGAGAGAGAGAGAGAGAAAGAGAGAGAGAGAGAAAGAGAAAGAGAATAATTGTTTCTAACAGGGCTGGTAATTATCGCTATCAATCCTGAAAGGAAGAAGAGTAAAGTTGATCTCTGAGCGATTTGTACGAACAGAGCAGACAGAGTACAACTCGCAGAAAGCATGTTACCTGTCATGCTAAAGACGTCTAATTCACCTATTTCTACATCTATAATGATAGTAGCTCAGTAGGGACCCCGTCAGCTCTCGACATGGAGATTGAGAACACAAGGGCAATAGTTTGAAGGTGAAAGATTGATTTTTACAAATTTCAAGTTGGAATCACATATTTACCGATTCTCTTACAATGAAGTACATTAATGAAACGACAACAATAGAAACCAGTTTTATTCTGTCGGGGCATATAACAGTATCATACAAGGTCGCCCAACGCTTGCTTGCTAGGCAGTTCGAAATATTCTTGCAGAAATTCCGATCTATGATAATAACGTTAACTGCAACTTGAATTAACAGAAGAAGAATTTTGATTCGTTTGGAGTGTGAACCAATATGGCTGGATGATGTTCAGCATTCAATTACTCTTTTACTCTTTTACTTGTTTCAGTCATTTGACTGCGGCCATGCTGGAGCACCGCCTTTAATCAGGCAACTCGACCCCGGGACTTATTCATTTCGTAAGCCCAGTACTTATTCTATCGGTCTCTTTTGCCGAATGGCTAAGTGACGGGGACGTAAACACACCAGCATCGGTTGTCAAGCAATGCTAGGGGGACAAACACAGACTCACAAACACACACACATACATATATATATATAATATATTATATATATATATATATATATATATATACTATATACGACGGGCTTCTTTCAGTTTCCATCTACCAAATCCACTCACAAGGCATTGGTCGACCTGGGGCTATAGTAGAAGACACTTGCCCAAGGTGCCACGCAGTGGGACTGAACCCGGAACCATGTGGTTGGTTAGCAAGCTACTTACCACACAGCCATTTCGTTTTTGGATTTGGTTCGCAAGATTCTTTATATGAATTCGTGTGTTGAAGCATATTCTGTTGTGTCTGAGGAGAGTCATTTTCTGTTTGTGCCTTATAATGTAACACAGTCACCGGTAAAATTTCCACTTATTTTAGGAAAATAAAAATAAGAAATAAGTGGAAATTTTACCGGTGAGTGTGTTAAATTATAAGGCACAAAAAGAAAATGACTCTCTCCAGACACAACAGAATATTTTTAAATACTTAAGCTAATATATAAATTCATGGTGACAAAATATATTACCTCAGAATAGGCACTCAAAATAACCGATCCTTCCTCCCCAGAATCTTTTTTGTTTTTCCATCTGGAATGTCCTTTATTTTCACATGCTTGGCGCAGTCGATAACTTTCAGTTATTAAAAAAAAATTAATCCACAATCAGGTTGCCTTTCTCGACCCTGGAGGGGTTCCGATAATCATATCTACAATACCTTCTGCCAGATCAAACAGGCTAGTACGTAATTAGTTGAGTGAATATATCTCTTTTATTCTTTTACGTGCTTTACTCATTTGACTGCGGCCATGCTGGAGCACCGCCTTGAAGAATTTTTTGTCGAATGAATCGAGCCCAGGACTTATGTCGTTGTAAAGCTTGGTACTTATTCTATACCTCTCTTTTGTCGAAGTTACGCAGAGGTAAGCACACCAACACCGGTTGTCTAGTGGT
>NC_043009.1:65301831-65306831 GCF_006345805.1 Octopus sinensis
ATTAAAAGAAAAGAAAAAAAAAAAACACCACTGAGTTGTCAAAAGCTGCAACCTCTTTTTTCTTTTCTAAAATTTATATTTGTTGCAGTTGAATGGAAAACATATGTCAGATGGAATTGAGAGAGACTATTTGTATAAAACTAGTTCACCAAAGATAGATGTAAGTAAAGAAAGCTGTCAAAATCAGTGAAAGTTTGTATAAATTATCTAAGGGAAAAAATACACCTGCTATGTCTGATTTGACGTTCGTTGTTGATGGGTACACCATTCGAACGAGGGATTTTACTAAGATTTCATGTTTATCACAGCATATTCAGCTGATATTATACTGCAAGTTCATGTACTACTTCATATTTTCCAAAATGGTGGAATTATGAATATGAAACGATTTTGATGAACTACATTGGTGCTTAGGCTCGGTATAGACAGAACTGTACAGCTGCGCTCGTATAGTAACTGCTTAGTCATTTATTTCCATATCGCCTGATAAACTCCTCTTCCAAGCAAATTACTTTCCATATTTTTGCGGCGCAGCACTTGCGCCACTAAACTGGGATGGGTGCCTTGGTTAATTTTCGGTAGACTAACTTCCAATTTACTTACTAAAAATCTAGAAAGCAATTTGTCCGAAATTCGATTATTGATGGTCGTCCTAGTGTATGTATCAGTAAATATCCTGCGACAAGGTGCAGTGAAGTCTATCGTCGCTCTATCATCTACGGCTTGGATTATTTGTCGATTTTGATAACATTCTAAAAATGAGATGTACTTTGGTAGGACCGGGTCCTTAATGTGAAAGCAGCCAAGAAACTTTCTATGAACAGGCATCAAAACTAAATTCAACTTTAAACAGAACCGACTACACCTGAAAAGTTGAAAGCAAACTACTAATATTTAAATACTACAAGATACTGTGAAAAAATAAGAAAAATAATTACAGAATAAATACAAGTTTATAGATTTCAAAATAGGGTGTAGGTCAGCGCGTTTTAAATATTTTATTTATGACTGTTAGGATTCACTGGCACGGGGAGTATGTAAGTTGAGTATTTAAGTTCTATATATTGTGTATCAAAAGCCCGAGATGATTTCTAGGAGTCTATTTCTATATATTCTTATTTCATTTGTAAGATATAGAATGTAGATGCGCACCTCGGGTATTGTTCTTTCTCCCTTGCACCAAATATGGCCATGTCCCCTGAAAATAGAATACTTCTCATTATTTTACAAGGTACATGAAAAATAGCCAAACAAGTAAAACGTATAAAGGAAATGATAAAATCACAAAGAATTTTCCGTGATGAAGAATATTAGTGAAAGTATATAAGCTTTAAAAATGATGAACTTGGTTGTCCATAACAATTTATAACGGGTAAAATATATTGGCTGTGGTCCTCCCAGATACATCCTGCAGCATCATGGATGTGATTGGTCACGTAATTCGTGACGTCACATATCTTCTCATACACGCAAATAAACAGACTTAGAAAACAGAGAATACTTGTAAATGCATATGTTGCTACAAACATATACATATATATACGTATATGAATTATATATATATATATTTATTAATATATGATATATATATATATATATATATATATATATATATAATATTACATGCACGCCTACACACACACGTGTGTCTATGCGTGCATGTAAGTATATATAAACATACAAAAAAAATTACACCTGTAAACCTGCCGGTCCGTGCGAACGGAACGTTAGAATAGTACAAAAGTGTTATATGTATATATATATATATATATACAGCATGATAAATTTGGGGAGAAAAAAAAAACCTTCCGCCCCGGAAGATAGAATCGATCTTATGTCGACTTGGTTTGTCTTAGAAGAGAAACAATAATAATAATAATAATGAAAATAGCGACATAAAAAAGACAAAAGAAATATAATTGTTTTGGATTTTACGGAAGTCAATGATTTGGCATGTTTCTCTCGATTAATGATAATCAATACGACGTGATATTGAATTCAATATTGATGTAATATAATGAATTATAAATACAAAAGCGAGAATTTCAACACGCATGGCATTGATCTTTAAAAAACATTTCTAAGGAATAGAGGTGGGCTGCCTTTACAAATGACGGTTATATCATTGTCACTTATTATTATTATCATTATTATCATTATTAATATTATTATTATTATTATTATTATTATTATTATATCATTATTATATTATTACTATTATTATTATTATTTATTATTCTTATTTATCATTATTATTATTATTATTATTATTATTATTATTATTATTATTACAATAATAATATAATAATAATAATAATAATTATTATTATTTTTATTTTTTTTATTTTTAATATATTGGGCAGAATCATTAGCACACCGA
Organism: Octopus sinensis; assembly: GCF_006345805.1. Classification (NCBI taxonomy): domain Eukaryota; kingdom Metazoa; phylum Mollusca; class Cephalopoda; order Octopoda; family Octopodidae; genus Octopus; species Octopus sinensis. The sequence goes on from NC_043009.1 coordinate 65,304,212, forward strand.
GCTGGCAGAATCATTAGCACACCGGATAAACTGTTTAACAGCATTTTGTTCGAGTTTAAGTTCTGAGTGGACTTCAATTCACTGCAAGCATTGTATAAAACCGAGGAACAGGAACAAATTCCATCAATCAGACAGGCTTCCATGTTCGTTGAGGCTTTCAAATTTCCTTCACAAGTCTTGGGTTGAGCCTCAGCTACCTCATATTGCCATTCAGCGAGATCAAATGCGGAACTAATTACATGATCCAATGGACAAATATTTATATATATATATATATATAATATATATATATATATATATATATGTATATATATATATATATATATATATATAGAGAGAGAGAGAGAGAGAGAGAGATCAGTAGCCACTACACACATTTTTTTCTCTCCTTGTTTCTTTCTGTATCCCTTTCTGTAGAAGAGCGTACGCTCGAAACGTAAAAGACTTTTTCAATTCCTGAGCGTTATACTAATACATCTGTTCCTTTTCTACACCACCCATCTTCGTCTTTTGTTTTTCACGTGAATTCTCTCTCTCTATATATATACATTCGAAACACGCTGGAGTTGAACTAGGGACAGCTGATGAAGGGGATTTTTCCTTGTGTAGTTTGTCTTGTACTATGTTTTTCGTTGTAAAAAATGGTCTGTTCCATGCTTGTTTTTCCGTTTTCGTTTCTTGTTGAGTTCTACGTCTATTATTGGTGTTCTGTACTCACGTATATATATTTATATAGGTACGTACATATATGTATGTATGTATGCATATATTTTATTTATTACACTATATATATATATATATATATATATATATATATATATATATGCAGAGAAATTATGCTTGTTTTTATTTTGTAATCTTTTCAAGCATATGAATACTGCATTTGGTTTGAAAACGTAGCAGTCGAAAATAATGAAAGGAGTATGATAATTATGGACCGGCGATGTATGAAGCTTGATTTTAAAATAGAGGTAACAGGTAAACGTGTAGAGAGGAACAGAGCCTTTCACATAAATGACAAAATATAGCAATTGCTAATGAAAGTAAAATTTAGAAATTAAGATTAATTCATTTTCAGCGCTTTTTAAATATTTTATTTATGACTGTTAGGATTCACTGGCACGGTGAGTATGTAAGTTGAGTATTTAAGTTCTATATATATTGTGTATCAAAAACCCGAGATGATTTCTAGGAGTCTATTTCTATATATTCTTATTTCATTTGTAAGATATAGAATGTAGATGCGCACCTCGGGTATTGTTCTTTCTCCCTTGCACCAAATGTGGCCATGTTCCCTGAAAATAGAATACTTCTCATTATTTTACAAGGTACATGAAAAATAGCCAAACAAGTAAAAGACAAACTTGGCTTTGGATTACATTGTTATTACGCTTTCTCGAAACTGATAACTAGTAATCGTGATATATAAAATACACGTATGTATAGGTTTATATAACATTGGCACAATCTAAAATGCTTCTTTCAGTTTCTGCCTACCAAATCCACTCCAAAGGCTTTGGTCGTCTCGAGGCTATATTAGACGTTCGATCAAAGAGCCACGCAGTGGGACTGAACCCGACATCAAGCGGTTGCGAAGCAAAGTCCCTTGCATGCAGCAATGCCTGCGCCCTTGAAATTTTAAGGGAACAGTTAATCGAATATATCGACTCCAGCTCCAGTATCTGGCCGGGACTTTACATTCTTTTCTACTCTAGGCACAAAGCCCGAAATTTTTGGGGAGAGAGGCAGTCGATTAGATCGACCCCAGTACGCAACTGGTACTTAATTTATCGACCCCGAAAGGATGAAAGGCAAAGTAGACCTCGGCGGAATTTCAACTCAGAACATAAAGACAGACGAAATAACACGAAGGATTTCGCCCGGCGTGCCAACGCTTCTGCCAGCTCGCCGCCTCTTGGCTGGGACTTTATAATATTAGCATCGATGGAATGACTGGCAGACTGGAACTGGGTGAGATTTAAATTGAGGATTTAGTCAAAGAGGAGAAGTAAAAGAAAATCACATGCTCTGTCAATTGCAGAAGCTAAACTTCTTCTTTCATAGATGAATAATTACAAATAACATAAGGAAATCAACACACACACACACGCACACACACACACACATGGACGTACGCATACACACACATACACACACAGAAGAGTGTATGTATATATGTATATTAGTTAGGCACTTATGTGACATTTGACTACCCTGGTTACTGTTCCTCTGGATCTTACCTTATAATTTTAACAAATATATAAATGTATATATATTTTTTCTATATATATACTTACGTAAATATAATATATATATATATATATATATAACGGGAAGCTTTATGAAAATAGACAAAAGACGAAGGCAGGTGGAAAACAAACAAACAATTGTATTAGTATGGCGCTCAGGAAATATAAATAAAACAAGTCTTTAACGTTTCGAGCCTACGCTCTTCAACAGAAAGATACACAGAGAGAAAAAAACACAGAAAGAAGGAGAGAAAAAAAATGCGTGCAGTAACTAACGAATCAACATGGCGATATATATATATATATATGAAAGAATGGAGTTGAATTTGCTACCCAGGTATCGGTTAACCGAATTATCCTTAACAAGATAA
>NC_043009.1:65316831-65326831 GCF_006345805.1 Octopus sinensis
ATGATGACGACGCCGACGATGATGAAGGTGGTGGTGTTGGTGGTGGTGGTGGTATGATGCTGATAATGATGATGGTGATGAAGATGGTGTTGTTGTTGGTGGTGGTGGTGATGATGATGATGATGATGATGATGATGACGCCGACGATGATGATGATGGTGATGGTGGTGTGATGATGATGATGATGGTGATGAAGATGGTGTTGTTGTTGGTGGTGGTGGTGTTGTTGATGATGATGATGATGATGATAATGATGATGATGATGATGATGATGATGATGATAATGATGATGATGATGATGATGATGATGATGATGATGATGACGATGATGATGATGATGATAAACTTTCTCGTGACGGTATGCAAAAAGCAAAAGGAAAGAACAAAAGCCAAAAAAAAAGGAAAGCATTTCAGAAACTATCAGAGGATTTTGTTATTATCTCATCTTTTTTTTTATTTTATTTTATTTTATTTTCTACACGCTGTATTTCATGTTGTTTCCATATTTATTCTTAGATTTCAGATTAATCTTAAGCGTTTCATTCCATCGTCTGTAACTTTTGCTCTTCTCTTCAGTTTAATAATTTTCGTAATTATAAATCAGGTTTATGGAAACTTTTATTATTTGTTTAATATTATATCTTTATTATTGTTATTATTATTAGTAGTAGTAGCAGTATTATTATTATTTGTATTAGTATTACTATCATATTTTTAATATTTTCATTTGGAAGTCCCGGTACTACGGTCAACATAATCTTTAGGCAATTCTTGGAAATTTCATATTAATCGGAATTAGCTGTCATAATCCTTCAGTAGATTAATGTCTCAGGTTTCTTGGTTGTTGTTGTTCTTCTTCTTATTAGTTGGCATAGCGACTAAATTTATTTTTTAACTAAAGCACAAATTTTCGATTTAGGGAAGAATTATTTGCGGCTTGAAGAACAGAGGATATACCAAATACATGCTACATGGAGGAAATATGTTCACATGTGTAGGCGCATGGGTTGTTCTGTGGTAAAAAGCTGGCTTGACCACATGGTTCCGGGCTCAGTCCCACTGTGTGGCACCTTGGGCAAGTGTCTTCTACTATAGCCTTAGACCGAATAAAGCCTTGTGGGTGGATTGAGTAGACGGAAACTGAAAGAAGCCCGTCATATATAGATATATATGTATATATATGTGTGTGTGTGTGTGCGTATGTATGTGTGAGTGTGTGTGCATGTAGCTGTGTGTATGTGTTCCTCCTCTACCACCGCTAGACGGCCGGTGTTTATGTGTTTACATCCCCTTAATTTAGGAGTTCGGCAAAAGATATCGATAGAGTAAATACCAAACTTAGAAAAGTATTGGAATCGATATATTCGGCTAAAACGTCTTCTAGGCGATGCCCCAGCACTGCCGCAGCCGAATGACTGAAACGAGTAAAAGAGATAAAAAACAAAACAAAAGGTATAACCCTAAGTGGGTGGACGAATGACGTACCCAATACATTAAGTAAAATTTATACACACACACACACACACACACACACACACACATATATATATATATATATATATATAGAGAGAGAGAGAGAGAGAGAGAGATGTACTTGCATAGCAAGTGACTTGATCTGAGATCGTGTGCTGCAACGAAATGCAGCACGGAGCTTTGTCAGTGAACAGGTCGCGGTCTGAAAGCGTCGAAAATATTTTGACAAATTAAATTTAAATGTTGAAGTGAATCTAACGGTTTTCGTGTGTTTCTTAAATTGCTTATATATATATAAACAGCAGAACCTCACAGTACGAGTGTCCCATTTTACGAGTAATTTGCTTCACAAGTCGAGACTCGTGCGAATTTTTGTCTTGATGTACGAGCGGAAATCTGCAGTAGAAACATACAAATCGCCCCAAATTAGGTGTTAGAATAAAGCGGTGAGCTGATAGAATCGTTAACATGCCGGACAAAATGCATAGCGGCATTTCGTCCGTCTTTACGTTCTGAGTTCAAATGCCATCGAGTACGACCTTGACTTTCATCCTTCCTGAATCTACAAAATAAGTACCAGTCGTGGACTGGGGTCGATGTGATCGACTATCCCTCGCCTTGAACATTGTAGCTCTTTACCAAAATTTGAAAGCAATATTTGGCTTTAAAATCGAAATTTTCCAAACATATATGGGTAAAAAAATGATGTGAAATTGTCAGAGTGGTTAGTGCGTCGACTAGGATGCCTTGTGGTATTTACTTCCACGTGTTGAATTCAAATCCTACTGAAGCCATTTCAGCCTCTCAACTGAAAAGTACGGGGGTCAATTCTTTTCTCACACATCTCTCTCTCTCTCTTTCTCTCTTTCTCTCTCTCTGAAATGGTTACGTTGTACCGCAAAAAGAAGGGATGTGGGGAAACTGCTACAGCGTCCGTTTCCCCAGTAGTGGAGAAGGCTTGAGGGAGAGGCAAGCAGTTTTTTTTATAGAAAGTTGAAATCTTACATGAAGCTTTCATGAGCAGACGGCTTTTTAACAAAGAGCAGAACAGAGGTAAAGGGAAAGGACGACAAGTCAAAAGAAAGATAATCTAGTGAAAAATTTAATGAAATTGCTGCTCTTTTTTGAAAGAACAAAAAAAAAAGAGTCCAGTAAAACTCTTGAATCTTTGACCAAAATATAAATAGTGTTTATAAAGAACTAGCAGTATCGCCCCGTGTTGCTTGGGTTTGTAAGGGAAATAACTATATAAGCATTTTTAGAGATGTAAAGTATAATAGCCATCTCAATATGGCTAACCACAAAGGGGGGTGTTACTGTAGCTTTTTACGTCCTGAGATTTAATAATACATTTTTAGAGAGTTACTTCCCTTATATAATAGCAAAAAAATGCATTAAAAAATGGGAAAAAATGATGGTAATTTTTTTTTTAAATCGTAGACTCATCGTAGACGCGCGCTAATACCCAGAAGGGCTCGATATGAATCACGACTATAAGATATCCGCTTTTGGTTACACTGCACCGCAAAATGTGGGAGTAGTTAGGAATCTAAATCGTAGGAGACAGACACACAACTTGACTTTTATATATAAAGATATTGTGGATTTGGCAGAAGTCTACACATTTGTAGCGAGGAGAGTCAAGGCTATTATTTCGGCAACATTACACAATTGGTACTTATTTTATTGGGCGCTGAAAAGAGAAAAAAGCTAATTTAACATCGAGTGGAATTTGAACGTTGGATTTCAAAGTAGGCAAAAACAAAACAAAAACAACAAAACAAAAAAAAATCCGGCATTGAATTTAGTGAGACATTTCACCACGATATCATTTGTCTCTCAGGGAAAATAACAACAGAGATTTCTGAGTTTGGCAACACGCCTGATTCTATCGAGAACATTTCGAAGTTGTTTCAATTGACATCAGTAGCTGCTGAATGAAAGAAAAACCAACTCCGACGGGATTTGAACTCAGGAAATTAAACATGCTGCAAGAAAATCTATCTAATCAAACAATCTTCCTTTTGCTAGCACTTGACCAGCTTAAGTTTCTTCGACTGAGATTATTCCATGAATAAATTATTATTCCTATATTTCTTAAGATGAATGAGATTTTTGGCTTTGTATTTAATTAAGTCTGTTATACTCGCGTATTAAAACGGATAGGAGATATTAAATAAATCTCTTCCTTGTGGAGGACGCCAGTTTATTTGTTCAACTGTTTGAACTCTTTGCATGATTATGCGCCGATACACACCATCGCAAGTTTCCGCGAACTCTGCTCTTTCATTATTGCAGAATATAGTCGCCATTCAACATTTATAGCCTAAGGAAGCGGTATATTCACAACAATGCATGTTTTAAGAAACAGATAAAATGGTGGCGCTCGTCTCCTCTCTGGGTGTGGTTGGCAGGCGGCCAGAAGCTCCATTTTTAGCTCCATTAGGTACATACACAATCTTGATAATAAACTAGGTGCTTACTTGAGCGAGGGCTAGTCGACCCTGAAAGAGAGAGTAACGAGATAGATCGAACCAGATGAGGCTGTATGTATATGCAGGCGTTGTTGTGTGGTAAGAGATTTGATTTCCAACCACACGGATACGGTTTCAATCGCATCGTGTGGCAACTTAGACAAGTACCTTCAACTATAACCTCGGCCCGACATAACATTGTGAGTGAATTTGGTAGACGGAAACTGAAAGAAGCCTGTTGATATCTATGTATGTGTGTGTGTGTGGTTGCATGTGCCTGTGTGTGTCCCTACTATACCGCTTGATAATCGGTATTGGCTTGTTTGCGACCCCATAACTTCAAGGTCCGGCATAAGATCCCGATAGAATAAATACCAGGTTTTTAAAAAAAGCGCTGGGGTCGATTCATTCGAGTAAAATTGTTCAAGGCGGTGCTCCAATATGGTCGCAGTCTAGGGAACTGAAACAAATAAATACACATACATACATACATACATACATACATACATACACACAAACACACACATACATGTATATATATATATATTTATATATATATATATATATATATATATATATACAGAGAGAGAGAGAGAGAGAGAGAAATAGAGAGATAAAAAGAGAAGAGGAGGTACTTAATTGGTACTTTATTTATCGATCCCCAAATGATGAACAAGTGGAACTGATCATGATTATTGCGGTTAATTTCAATATTTCACCTTCTAAAACGAATGATCGAAACCTGCTCTAATTAAAAAAAATAAACCACCCTTAGGTATTAAAATAGCGGATGAAAGATTGTACGGTGCATTTTTTCAGAAAAAAACTTGACGCTGAATGCATTGCATTTAGTCAATCTTGCTGTCACTAGATACCGTTTATCCCGACGTAGAGGTCCACTTATTCAATTGTTAAATTTAAATTTAATCAGCTGGTTACACACTCTGCAACTGAAAGTTGATGATTTTGACCAAATTGGTCCACTTCATTTCCGATGCACCAGAATCAATTTAGAACTTTCAATCAAAATAAATTACCCTGTAGTCACTGTTGCTGATGTTTTAGCCCCAAGGCAGATCTATGATCAAAGCCGTTCTAACCGTAACCATCCTCTCCTTTTAGTGGACACTTCGTTCCTTGGACCACATTTACCCATGTGTAATAGCTTGGAAAATAGGTAGGAGTGGAGTTACACCGAGATTTGGTTTTCCAGCTGATGGAGGGAGCTAATGTAGAAGAACCTTCGATAGCTTTAGAATCATTCTAGCGCTGAAGTTTGATATTAAAACAAGGTGACATTTACTTCGGAATCGAATATTCATTTGCATACGAGATCAGATCTCTCTTAATATTTTGCTGTATGTTGTATTATGCAATTATCACGGCATATTTCTCATCAGTTGCTAATATATGTGTTGCTATATATTGACAAACAGGCAATTGTGCTATATATTGCACTTGCATGCTCAGAAGAGGAGATAGACTTATGTGCAATTGGTAATGATAGCATAATATTAGAAACCGAAAGACAGGTATGGCATATACAAATTGAGAAACAACTTTGGAGTGGTGGAGCGGGGGAGAGATGAGAAGAGAAGAAACAAATGAAGAAAGAGATAAAGAGGAGAGATAAGGGCTATAAAGTTTTAGAATAGCGATTAAGTTAAGATATAACGAAAATTATAATAATAGACGCAACGAAAACTTTAGTACAATAGAAATAAGAAATAAGTGGAAATCTTACCGGTGAGTGTGTTACATAATAAGGCACAAAAAGAAAATGACTCTCCCCAGACACAATAGAATATAATATTTGGAGAATATAAGTATTACGTGTATCTTCACGGAGAAACCGATTTATTCAAAGTCACACATACAACCGCCAAAAAAAAAAAAATTCATGCGATAAATGTCGAGCAAACAGGTATGCAGATGCACATATTTAAACACATGTATATGTGTGGTAAGTAGCTTGCTTACTAACCACATGGTTCCGGGTTCAGTCCCACTGCGTGGCATCTTGGGCAAGTGTCTTCTGCTATAGCCCCGAGCCGACCAATGCCTTGTGAGTGGATTTGGTAGACGGAAACTGAAAGAAGCCTGTCGTATATATGTATATATATATATATATATATATATATATATGTATGTGTGTGTATGTGTTTGTGTGTCTGTGTTTGTCCCCCTAGCATTGCTTGACAACCGATGCTGTTGTGTTTATGTCCCCGTCACTTAGCGGTTCGGCAAAAGAGACCGATAGAATAAGTACTGGGCTTACAAAGAATAAAAGTCCCGGGGGTCGATTTTAGCTCGACTAAAGGCGGTGCTCCAGCATGGCCTCAGTCAAATGACTGAAACAAGTAAAAAAAAATATGATAATATGGATACGGAAACAGAAAATGCTTCATGGCACAAAGTTTGCACTAAACGCAGAGGAGAAGAAGAGAGCGGAAAGTGGGACAAGTAAAACGGGATCAAAGAAGGGGTTGAAGAGGAAACGGATGAAGACCACCAGGCACCATCGATATCTGATTTAGGTTATCTTTGGATGATCTTAAACAAGGCTTTTCTACTAATTATACATTTTACAGATGTGAGGCCCGAATGAATTTAGAATATAGAATACAGAACGCTTCCCTGGGCTACTTCCATTTTGTTCTATCACGCACATTCCTGATCACTTTATATGTACCTATTTCTTTACTACCCACAAGGGGCTAAACACAGAGAGGACAAATAAGAACAGACACACGGATTAAGTCGATTATATCGACCCCAGTGCGCAACTGGTACTTATTTAATCGACCCCGAAAGGATGAAAGGTAAAGTCGACCCCGGCGGAATTTTAACTCAGAATGTAACGGCAGACGAAATACCGCCAAACATTTTACCCGACGTGCTAACGTTTCTGCCAGCTCGCCGCCCTTTATATGTACCGTGTAGGTGTGTGTGAATGTAGGTATGTAGGTATGTAGATATATATATATATATATGTATGCATATATATGCGTGTATGTGTGTGTGTGTTTAAGCACACGTACGCATAAATAAAACACATATATCTATATACACATAGAAGTGGTGGTCTTTCGACCATGCACAGGACGAACGTTCATATGTGTGTGTGTGTGTGTGTGTGTGTGTGTGTGCGCGTGTGTGTATGTGTGTATGTATGTATATGTAGAGAGAGAGATGCATGTATATATAAAGGGAGGGAATGGGGAAAGACAGACACACAGACACAGAGAAAGACAGAGAGGGAAGAGAGAGGGACCGATAAATAGACAGAGAGAAAGAGAAAGAGGAGAAAGAGAGCGAGAGAGAGAAAGAGAGAGGAGAGAGAGAGAGAGGGAGAGGGAGAGAGATCATTCACGGTGCTACTGAGCAGACAAAATTTCGATTAGAAAGTCTCACAAAACCTGAATATGTCTCTTGTTTTTACCAACTTTAATGACACGACCCACTCGCACCACACACCTAACATTTTCCAAAGATGTTCAGTTAAGCTGATAGTTGTGAGCTACTTCCTTGTTGTGCTTTCTAAATTGTAATATAACTTGGAGGTATGTTTGTCCTATAATTCCATGGATAATCCCAATGACATTTTTTAACAGACAATTTGGAGGCGAGAGATCCAACTATATATATGGATACAAATATTATGTTTACTCGTTCTCCACAAAAAATTGTTTTTCCTCTTCTCTGTTTCCTGACACCGGATTTCTAAGACAAAGGCTTAACCAATTCGAGTGCTGGGAGTAGCAAAAGTATGAAAACAGATTGAAATATTCTCTAAAAAGCAATGAAAAACAATGAAAGAAAAATATCCTCCACTCATACGTGCATTCGTGGAGGCGGAATGGCCCAGTGGTTAGTGAAGCGGACTCGCGGTTTCGATTCTCAGACAGGGCGTTGTGTGTGTTTATTGAGCGAAAACACCTTATGTTCCACGAGGCTCCGGCAGGGGGTAGTGGTGACCCCTCTTGTACTCTTTCGCCCCAACTTTCTCTCACTCTCTCTTCCTGTTTCTTGAGTAACGCTGCGATGGACTGGCATCCGTCCAGCTGGGGGGAACACATACTCCCCAGAAACCGGGAAACCGGTCCCACGAGCCTGGCTAGGCTTGAAAAAGGGCGCATAAATAAATAAATAATACATGCATTCATTTACAACACATACTCATAAATTTAGACACATTTAGAAAGCCAAATGCAGGCACACACACACACACACACACACACATCATCATCATCATCATTGTTCGACCGTGGTCGAGACTTTCATAGTGTTTTCAAATGGCTAATAATGTGTGCGCGCGCCACTATTACACACATTGGAAAGCATTGTACAACCAAGTACTAAAGAAGGTCTTTCCTCCTCCATGAAACAAAGCTGTTCCCGCTGGACGTCAACCCAGTATTTTTAAGCTACAGACCGAGTGATTTGTTGTAAGGTTATCTCCCTAGATACATTGCCTTCACTACGGCTAAGGAGCCCTTTCTCACACACACACAAACACACGAATACACACACATTCAAGAATTCTGAATAGTGCACTGTTATATATAAATATATTTTCAGTAACCTTACGAAGTGAACAACAATCGTATTACATGAAAATCAGTCAGGTTATTAATTCTACATCCAGATGAGCTACCGTTATATATATATATATATATATATATATATATATATATATATATATGCGTATACTTATTTTTTTGCCAAATAAACACACGCACTGTATATTCGTTCTTCACTTCAGCTTTGTTTTATTATTATTTTTATGTCCTTTGTCTGGAAATCTGAAATGAAGAACGACTATGTAGTGCGTGTGTTCCTTTGACAAAAAAAAAAAACAGAAAAGTTACAGTCCCGAAATAGAACAATATCTGTTTCAAAACACGATTTCACAGCAAGAATCTTGCAAAACAAACAGATAAACGTATATAACCACAAAGGCGTTGGAATTTTCCCTTTCTCCTTTTCGATGAAGAGCTGTGCTTGAAACACCAAACTCTCTTTTCATCGAGCATCAAGCCAATGTATTCGTTCAGCGCGTCCTCATGTTGACCATTAATATTGTCATTCGTTTATTTGAATCTATTGTTTATTTGAATTGACGAATATATTTATACATAAATACATACATACATATATATATATATGTTTATATATATATATATATATATATATATATATATATATTATATACGCCGCAGGAGTGGCTGTGTAGTAAATGGCTTGCTTACCAACCACATGGTTCCGGGTTCAGTCCCACTGCATGGCACCTATGGCAGGTGTTATCTACTATAATCTCTAGACGACCAAAGCCTTGTGAGTGGATTTGGTAAGTGGAAGCTCGAAGAAGCCCGTCGTATATATATATATATACATATATATGTGTGTGTGTGTGTGGGTGTGTGTTTGCTCACCCCAACATTGCTTGGTAACCGATGCTGCTGTGTTTACGCCCCCGTAACATGGCGGTTCGGCAAAATTGACCGATAGACTAAGTTCTAAGCTTACAAAGAATAAGTTCTGGGTTCGATTTGCTCAGCTAAAGGCGGTGTTCCAGCATGGCCACAGTCAAATTACTGAAACAAGTAAAACAAGTATATGTATGTATGTATGTATGTATGTATGTCTGTCTGTCTGTCTGTATGTATGTATGTAAAGCTGGACTCAGTAAAGCTGGACTCATGAGTCATCATCGTAGTCATAAAACGAGACAGATGAATGACAACCTGGCCACTGGTGGTGGCGTAAAACACCATACTAATCATAACTGTCGGGCATGTGGAAGAGAGTGTAATTCGGCAGGAGGATTTAAACGACATGCAAAGGTACATGAAGCCCAGTTACAACCACAGCCGGCTATTACCGGTAAAGGTTTTAGTTGCCAATTTTGTACAAGACATTGTAGATCTTTAGCTGGGCTAAAAAGTCACATTCGATCACAGCACCAGTAACGGTTAACTTCGTGCAATGGCCATACTCGATAACGAGGGGGCAGCCATAATGTATGTATGTATGTATGTATGTATGTATGT
>NC_043009.1:65331831-65334331 GCF_006345805.1 Octopus sinensis
CCAGGAAACCGGGCCCATGAGCCAGGCTAGGCTTCAAAAGGGCGCATAGATAAATAATAAATACAAGAACTGATAATGATTTTGTCTTATATACACCTAAGAAGGTAATATGGCTTAGCTGGAATGATTTAGATCACAGGTATGTAGAAAGCGCTAATACATGATCTAAGTCATATGATGTATAAAAATATGTAATATACAAATAAATATCTGTAAATATAAAACTATCTGAATTTCTGAGTACCTCATTTTTTCTAACATATATATATATATATATAATTAAATTGCTTTCCAAACTTACAGTAGAAAAAGTCTCAATGACAGGAACCGGTACTGAAATGTTCTTTCTAAAATTATTTTATCATTTTCTACCTTGACTTTTTTTCCATAAAATATATTTATCCTTCGAGAAAAAATTCCTCCTGAGAACGACCATATTCATTATATTCAATGAATATTCATTATATTCGTGTGACACCTTACGTAAGTATCTTCTACTATAGCCACAGGCTGACCAAAACCATGTGAGTAGATTTGGTAGACGGAAATTGAAAGGAGCCCGTTGTATATGTATGTATGTATGTACACTACCGTCAGAAATTAATTAGCACCCTTGATTTTCTCTTCACTCAAGGTATTTGCTGTCACCTAGTGGCCATATCTCGAACTATTGCTTTGTTGTGAGTTCACTGTTGCGCAGAACGATGACGTAACTTTGTTTGCAGAGCAGTTTGAGAGTCTACAGCCTAATGATGTTGACATAGCAGTGCAACAACAACTTGGATTGCGGATGCAGACAAATCTTCCTTTGTTTAATAGATATAGGTAGCGCCTCGCAAGGACCGAAATCACACCGTACTAAGTTTTCTCATCGCGTAAGACGTTTTGAACAGCTCGTAGGTTAATTGATTTGTGTATTTGCAAGATTTTTTTCCCTCACAAATTCTCCTACACTCTGCTTGATGACGTCACTTCTGGTTCACAAAACTTTCTGTTATACATCAAATAAGGTGAGAAATTCTGCTTTCTTTCTTTTTTGTTTAATGAATAATAACTCATAGCAGTTTTGTTATAGCATAACATTATTCAAATGAATAGTTTTAATGAAAATAACTGGTTTTTATCGTTCATTCCTAGATGGGCCCAAGACCTCGCATGACCTTGGAGAGACGGTACAAGGCTCTCTCGTGGCGTGGGAAGCTGTCGGAGGCTGCAATAGCCAGAAAACTTGGTGTAGCCAGGCGCACAATTCAGTGCTTATTTAAGAAATACGAGGAAACCGGATGAGCAGCTGACAAAAAGGGTAGGGGACGGAAGAGGCTGACGACCCAGCGGGAGGACCGGATGCTGATCCGAAAGTCGCTGTACAACCGAAGGGCAACGAGCCAGCAACTGGCGGAGGAGATGCAAAAGATGACAGGGAAGCAGTTGTCTACAACCACCGTCAAGACCAGATTACTGGAAGCTGGTCTAAAATCCTGTAGGGCCGCCCATAAGCCGCTCCTTACAGCCCAAAACTGGAAGAGGCGGCTGCTCTGGGCCCGTGCCCACAAGACATGGACCGTGCAGCAGTGGTGGACAGTGATGTTCACTGACGAGTCGCGATTCAGTCTCGTCAGTGACAAGCCTGTCCATGTGCGACGCCGCAGGGGTGAGCGCTTCAACAAAGACTGCATTGCTCTCACCATGAAGCATGGTGGGGGTGGTCTGATGGTGGTGAGGGCGTTCAGCTACAGTGGTGTTGGGCGGCTCTATGCCGTCGAAGGCAACATCAACGCAGCAAAGTACGTTGAGATAGTACGGGATACCTCTTTGGTGGCGAGGAGTACGTGCTCCAGCAGGACAACGTGCCTTCCCACACAGCCAAGCTCACAACCGGTTTCTTCAAGGACCATGGGGTGACGGTCATGGACTGGCCTGGCCAGTCACCTGACCTGAACCGACACAAGCTGTTTGGGGCACTTCTTGCTGCATGGAGGGCCATCCCTGCACAGTACCTGCAGGCACTCATAGACAGCATGCCGACCCGCGTAGCAGCTGTCATTGCTGCCAAAGGAGGAGCAACAAGATATTGACTAAATTTCACGATTAATAACAATTATGTGCTGTGCTGGGATATGTTTTAATAAATTTTTGATTATAAACGGGTTCGTTTCTGATAATAAGTTAATTAAATTAAGAAAATGTAAGAAAATGTAGAAATTTGAGAAGTGCTAATTAATTTCCGACGCAAGTGTATGTATGTATGTATGTATGTATGTATGTGTGTGTATGTGTGTGTTTGTGTTTGTTCCCCTCCATCGCTTGACAACCGATGTTGGTGTGTTTACATCCTCGTAACTTAGCGGTTCGGCAAATAACATGGATCATATAATATACTACTGGAAGTCTGTACCTCATTTCCCCTTGTTATGCTCACACCATTTTACTATGCTGTACTTCACTTATATTCTTGAGTTTGCTCTTTCTCTTATCCTTATTGCTATTTTTATTCTACTCT
>NC_043009.1:65339331-65341831 GCF_006345805.1 Octopus sinensis
CAGGTACAACAGAAACAGGAAGTAAGAGTGAGAGAAAGTTGTGGTGAAACAGGAAGTAAGAGTGAGAGAAAGTAATGGTGAAAGAGTACAGCAGGGATCACCACCATCCCTGTCGGAGCCTCGTGGAGCTTTAGGTGTTTTCGCTCAATAAACACTCACAACGCCCGGTCTGGGAATCGAAAATTTGCATATTTATTGTCGTTACTTCCGACACATTCGAACGTAAATATGCTAACCATTGCTGTGTCTGTCACAGGAGAACAGCTTCTTGGTTAAGACGACTTTACATTCGCTTCATTAGAGCAAGGAATTCTAGGAGACACGTATTTCAACACATGTTTCATCAGTCAGAAATACTCGGAGTAACGAATCTGACCAAAGCTGATGGTCTTCCTTATAATTTCACCGGGCAAAGTTTTTGCTGATTCTTGACCATGTCTTTCAACCGATAAATTAAAAATTATTTGTAAAGGAATTCTAGGAGACACGTATTTCAACACATGTTTCATCAGTCAGAAATACTCGGAGTAACGAATCTGACCAAAGCTGATGGTCTTCCTTATAATTTCACCGGGCAAAGTTTTTGCTGATTCTTGACCATGTCTTTCAACCGATAAATTAAAAATTATTTGTACTGTTAAGGGCGATACTTGCATATTTCTTCTGAATACGTTCCAATTTATTACCGTATACTTTTTTTTAAATCTAAAACTAGCAGTATCGCCCGGCGTTGCTCGGGTTTGTAAGGAAAATAACTATATAAGCATTTTTAGAGACTTATAGCCCAAAATAGCAAAAAATGCATTAAAAATGGAAAAAAAATGATGGTAATTTTTTTTTAAATCGTTGACTCATCGTAGACATTTTTAGAGAGTTACTTCCCCTTATATGATAGCGAAAAAAATGCATTAAAATGGAAAAAATGATGGTAATTTTTTTTAAATCGTAGACTCATCTTAGACGCGCGCTAATACCCAGAAGGTCGCGATATGAATCACGACTATAAGATACCCGGTTTTGTTAGGAATCTAAATCGTAGGAGACAGACACACAACCTTACTTTTATATATAAAGATATATTTCATATTTTACACTAATACAGCTTGCATCGAACAATTCCATATCGAATTTGTAAATTAAACGTCATCGTTTTTAACATGACAAATTCTAGATATGCATACATACACATGGACACAAACGTCCACATATATACATATATACTTAAAGTATAATTCGTTGGGAACGCAGCGGAGTCCAGTATAGAGCTCGCTTACTCTTAGAAGTCGGTAGTATTACGATATATTGCCAGTCTAGATTTGATTTTGTGGAGGCGCAATGGCCCAGCGGTTAGGGTAGCGGTTAGGACTCTTTCACCCCAACTTTCTCTCACACTTTTTTCCTGTTTCTTGTCCCCGACTTCCTACGCAACCGCTGAGCCTGGATGCGCATTCATCTATCCGTCGATGCTCTCGGTGTCGAAGGTTGACCTGCTTTCTCTTCTGCGGGTCTTATGAATAGCAAAGGACCACGATTCGGACTTCTCCCACTGCGAGCTCTGGGACTAAGACCGCTTCGCTCAACAGCAATAGCAACACCAACAGTAACAGCAGCAGCAGCAGCAGCAGTAGCAGCAGCAGCAGCAGCAACAATGGATGATCCACTACATGGTTGATCGATCTCCTGGAAATAACAACCAAATTTCATTCAAATCAAATAATACTCCTTTAAAAATGGATCAACTATATTAGCTAAGGTAGTCCCACTGAATCGAAAACGAAGTGATAGTTACGGATGGATAGCCTTGGGCTACAGGTTTGCTATATCATGACTGACCTAGTGTTAAAGACCAACAGCATCGGCTCTGGCAACAGACCACCACCACCTCCACCACAACCACTACCACCTACAACAACACCATTAACATTATAAATATCACCAACAACACCTCTATCTATACCACCGCCACCACCACCACCACCACCACACCACCACCACCACCACCACCATTTACAACAACAACAACAACAGCAAGATAAAACACGCCCACTAATAGCATTGCCAACACCTTTCTCTCATCACCAGGACAACCGGCACCAACACCATTAATAGCAGAAACACCACCAAACACGAACATTACCAATATCACCATCACCACCATCACTATCATCACCATCACGGAGACCGCATCTATCATCAACAATACTACCACCGCCAAAACCACCACCACCACCACCACCACCACCACTATCACCATCACCATTACCACCACCACCACCACCACCACCTTGCTCATTTCCCCTCTCCGTCACATTGTAATTCTATGATGCATCTGTTCTGTCAGAAGGCAAATTAGCGGTGCCAGTCATTTCGTCAATGGCACCGCCAAAAAGATAAAAAAAATGGAATACAATCGCCTTGTGTGACGTCAGTCTTAAAGCTGCTCAAGTCTTCGTTGTTGTTGCTGGAAGATCAATCTTCAGCATGGACTCTTCCGGTTATG